>NC_064287.1:4725700-4740208 GCF_019186545.1 Solanum stenotomum | reverse complement strand
AAATGGTCAAAAAAATCTCGTTCCGGAAAATATTCTCAAAATTTGGAAATTTTTAGTGAAAAATGTTCCCCAAGAAATTTAGAATCCAATAGTGAAAACTGTTTCGAAGAAGGAGTTGAAATGAGTTCACAAACTCAAATTTTCTATTAAATTCGGATTAGGCAAAACCCCCCAAATTTTACACTTGAAATCTCAAATTTTGATGTTAAAATCCATAAATAATCGATGGAAATCAAAGATATAAGTTGGAAATAACTTACCCAATGAATTCCTTGCGAAAAACCACTTGAAATCGCCTATTTTCGAGCTCTCAAAGTCTAAAAATGGAGAAATGAGTATTTTCAAGTTGTGGGAAAATAACTACTGATTTTTGACTTAAAAAAAGACTGTTGTTGCAGCTGAAACACAACAATAACACCAAAGTTTAAGTCCCCGTTGGACCCTCGGGATTCGTTCGGAATCTCGTGCACACAAACTAAATATGTACCCCCACTAAATTCGACGTTCCGGACTCAATGGAACCGTCGGAATTTGAATTCTAGGACTCCTTGACCCGAAATTCAATTAGATGCCAAGAAACTAGTTTAACGCCAAAAAAAATTCGAAACTCAAACGGAGTGTCTAAAAATTCAACCAAGACTCATTCTAGACTTAGAATCGCCTCCCGAAACCAACGGTACTCTCGAAATTTCAATCTGAGCCTCGGAACCTCATATGTTGACCAAAGTCAACTCTTTATCAAGATTTCACAATTTTAGCAACTTAGGACCTCAATTCTTCGTTTCAACTCCAAATTCAACTCCGTAACTTCACACAGACCCGTTTCGACATTCTAAAACTGCCGGAATCGACGAAAATCCGATCCGAGTCCCGAAACTCCAAATGACTCGAAAAAGCACTTTTTAACCAACTTTAACTCATAAAAACTCAACTTCTCAAAAACTCAACTTTTTACCAACTTTTCCTCAAACCAACTTTACAATCACAAAACATGGGACTCGGGGCAACTACCGAAAGGGCAAAATAGTCATTTCCACGAAAAATTATCAAAATGACCTTTCGGGTCATTACACAAGCCCCCACCTTTTAAAACACTGATATTATTTATGTGTTGATTTTATGAAATGATAAATATTAATGATCATCTAATTTTAATAAAGATGACATATTTATGTGAACGAATGAAGTATTAAGTACAACTAGAAATACAACATCATTTAAGAATATCAATGATTATACAAGGTGTATTGAAAGAAAGGGTAATGCTAAATGGCCAGAAAATTTGGCCAGCAAATTTTAAAAGTGTATAATATCTTTTTTATTTTAAAATAAATTGATCTTTTTTCCATATTTTAATTAAAAGGTATTAAAGTTAAAAGGGTAAAAATATTCAAAAAGGTAAAATAACATAGGTAAAACACTTTTCTGGCCAGATCCTGGCCAAATTTTCTGTCCAAAAAGATTTTTACTGAAAGTAATTATTTAGGACCTAGGAGAGCCTAGAACCACTGGACCAAACTAAATTGGAAACCACATGATTAAAGTCTTAAATAAATGTACAAAAGACTTAATTTTAAACGAGCATAACTTTAATTTATTAGGAATGATGATATATATTCTATATTTAATTAAAGCACTACAAATCTAGTTTTCAATTATTCAAATTGCTTGTCATTTGGACATTCCTACAACTAGTTATAATAGTTTTACTAAAAATTGTCCAACAAAAATTTGCAATTCAGATAGGCTGATTATAAGTTGCCAAAACAGTCTCATTTGTATAAAAAGTTGTGGACAACAACTATTTTCTTTACAAGATTGAAAAATATCTAAATTTTTAAGATTATTCAAGAACGATGAGATTGTAAAGATTTGTCTTTAAAAGGTAATCTCACAACTCAGTCTTTATCTATTGAATGTATATCTCACTACGATCAATCTTCATATATTGAATGTATATAATTTAATCAGCAGAAAAGGATTTTGAAGTATAAATTATCATTTAATTGAAGCATTGATCCCTAAACTGGGTTTGCAAATAAGATTGAGTTGTTGGTAGGATAATGAATAGTAGTTTAGGGTTTTGCAAATGAGATTGAGTTGTTGATAAGATAATGAATAGTAATTTGTTGGTGTTGGATGATAATATAATATCATTAATGACCCCAAAATTCTATGTAAATTAAATACTAAGAAATAAAATTAACTGAAAATAAAATAAATCGTACAAATAGTTTGAAATTGTTGAAAGGGATGATAATTTACACAGAAACATGACATATAATGTGAGTCAATATCATCATCCAACACTCGGGCTCCTTCATGATGTTTATTAATATTCGGACAACATTTGATTTGATAACAAGTGTAATATACGAGGAGCTTTATCAATCCTCATTACTTTCCAAACACAAGGTTCAATGACTAAAGGTAATTCTAGACTTTTTATATAAAATCATGATACCCAAGTTTTTAGAAATTCATTAGTGAATACACATTGAAAATCGAGTTGAAATCAAAGCTTAAATCATAGTTTTTCTTAAAATTCAAGTTTTTGAAAAACACACAAGATTGAGTAGATGATTAAATCGTGAAATAATCAACGATAAAATCATGAAATAATCAATGAGTAAAAAATGTACGGAAATCCTTACTCAATCGATGAATCACTACAAGAAAATATACTTTTTGCTACTAAATCTAAGCTATGAATTTGAAAATCGTAGCTATTACCTAGTAATAGCCATAAAAAATCAAATTTTGTGGCTACCTAAATATTCGTCATATTTTTTAGCCACGAATATTAAGTTGACAAAGCTAAATCCTTGTATTTGCTATAATTGCTAACAATCGTGGCAATAATTATCTAAATAGCTACAATTATATTGCTACATTAAAATTTTGTAGCTAATTATAACTTTTTTGCTAAGCAATAAAAATAATTGTAGCAGTAGTAATTCTTTAGCCATAATAAGTTATTTGAAACAAAATATTGTAGCTAAATAAATAATTTTCCTTCAAGTTATAAAAAGATGTGGCAATAGTTGAATGAAATAGCCATAGAGTTTTTGCTATAGTAAAATTTCGTAATTAATTACTATTTTTTGCCACGAATTTAAATTTACCATAGTAATAATAATGTTTTAGCCACAATAACTTATTTGAAAAAATATTTGTAGCTAAATAAATAATTTAGCTTCAAGTTATAAAATATTGTTGCAATAATTAAATGAAATAGCCATAGATTTTCTTTATAATAAAATTTCATTGTTGATAATTACTTTTTGCCACGAGTTTGAATTTATCGTAGTAACAATAACCTTTCAATCTTAATAAGTTATTTGAAGAAATAATTGTAACTAAATGTTTTTTTTCAAGTTATAAAAGTTGCGGAATATTAAAAATATATTCATAATTTTTTTGCTATAATACAATTTTATAGTTAGTTATTAAGTATTTTTCACGATCTTTGTTTTTGAAATTTGTTGAAGCAATAGTAACATTAGAAGTAATTTAAAATAAAATATTATAACCTAATAAATATTATGTTTTGAGTAGCAAAAAATTGTTGCAATAATTAACTTAAAGGTTATAATTATTTGTCATGACAAAATGATACAATCGTGTGAGTATAATTGAGGTGATACGTGTTATCTAATACGAGATGAAACGTAAGCGTTGATGTGTTTCATCTTGTGTTGAGAATTCATGTTATACGACTTAAACCTCTTCTATTGAAAAATATATTTATCGAGCTAGATTAATTAGAGACGCTAATCTTTCTATCATTTCAATTATACAAGTTCTTAATTTTTAAGTTTTAAGAATAATTTAAATAAATAGAAGTTATACAAAAAATAATAAATAAATAAATAGAAGTTATGTCTAATTAATTGGATGTATTTGTACTTTTTTATATAAAAAAATATGCATAGTCAGTTAACAAATCGTTAAACACTGTCATATTTTATTCAAATATGCAATATGAATTATTCGAATATAGATAAATCAATTGTTTATTGAATATATATATATATATATATATATTCTACTATATTCTATTCTATTTTCTATTCTACTATATTATAAAAGGGAGTTTAGGCCTAAGTATAATATATAATATTCAAGATTGAGACTTTTCCCAATCTTGAATATTATATATTATACTTGTGGGACTTTTAAAAGGAAGTTTATACCCAAGTATAATATATAATATTCAAGATTGGGACTTTCTTGAATATTATATATTATATTTATTATATAGTAGAACTTGAGCATAAACTCCCTTACTTTTAAAAGGAAGTTTATACCCAAGTATAATATATAATATTCAAGATTGGAACTTTCTTGAATATTATATATTATATTTATTATATGGTAGAACTTGGGCATAAACTCCCTTTTAAAATAGAATATGTATATATATCTCACAAATGAAAAAGTCCCAATCAAGGAAGCAACACATATCATTTACAAATGACTTAAAAAACTTTAAAGTATTTAAATTCTACTAAATAAAATAGGTTGACTCTCAGAATTCTATCAGGCTCACATATATTGGGACAGAAAAATAACACATATCATTTTAATATTACCAAAAAAGTATTATAAATAATAATAATTAACAACTTAAAATATCTGAAAGACATTTTAAAAGGGTTAATTTTGTAATTTTATCCATATCACATAAATTAGGACAAAGTGACCAGTAATGTACATTATTTCAAAGTTACATAAAAATATTATAAATCACATTAATTAATAACTTCAAACATTTTAAAAAAAAATATGAAAATTTGGCTGACTCTCCAAATTTCATTTGTGTCACATAAATTGAGACAACAAAAATAATATATATTGGGTCCATTTTAATTTATTTTTCTTATTTTTTTATATTTAAAAATTGCGTAAAAATACTATAAATCATGATAGTTGACAACATAAAATATTTCAAAAATGTTGTATGTGAGTAGTCTTATTATGCCTTAAATAGCGTCAAAGAAAGTACAGGTTTCTGATAAAAAAATTTATTCCTTTATCCACGCAAACAATCGCTTCAAAAACTCGGTTATTAGCCCCAAAACATACCATTTATATTATTGGGCCCGTGCATAGCACGATGTGTGTATATATATATATATATATATATATATATCTCACAAATGGAAAAGTCCCAATCAAGGAAGTAACATATATCATTTACAAGTGACTTAAAAAGCATTAAAAATTACAATAATTACCAATTTAAAATATTTAAAAGCTATATAATAACATAGGTTGACTCTCAGAATTCTATCAGGCTCACATATATTGGGACATAAAAAATAACACATATCATTTTAATATTACCAAAAAAGTTTTATAAATAATAATAATTAACAACTTAAAATATCTTAAAGACATTTTAAAAGGGTTAATTTTGTAATTTTATCTATATCACATAAATTAGGACAAAGTGACCAGTAATGTACATTATTTCAAAGTTACATAAAAATATTATAAATCACAATAATTAATAACTTCAAAAATTTAAAAAAAAATATGAAAATTTCGATGACTCTCCAAATTTCATCCGTGTCACATAAATTGAGACAACAAAAATAACATATATTGGGTTCATTTTAATTTATTTGTCTTATTTTTTTTATATTTAAAAATACTATAAATCAGGATAATTGACAACATAAAATATGTTTTGAAAAAAAATACAAAAAATTCCATTGATTCTTGAAGTGAATCTAGCGTAAAAATACTATAAATCATGATAATTGACAACATAAAATATTTCAAAAATGTTGTATGTGGGTAGTCTTATTATGCCTTAAATCGTGTCAAAGAAAGTACAAGTTTGTGATAAAAAAAACTTATTCCTTTATCCACGCAAACAAACGCTTCAAAAACTCGGTAATTAGCCCCAAAATATACCATTTATATTATTGGCCCGTGCATAGCACGGACAATATTATCTAGTAATTAATGCACAAAGAAGTGATATTAACATTCAATGCTTTTTTAATTTTCTATAATTGACAAAAAAAAAAATTATTTTTGAATCTCTTAGTTTAATCTTAACTTCCTAATCCATATAATTTTTGTATTTCTAATTAAAATTATAAAACTACAATTCAAAATTCACATCTCTATTTAAAAAAATCAAATTGAAATAACCAAACAATGTGGAAGTATAGTTTCATTATGGTTAAACAATTTAACTTGAATTTGAATTCACATGGTTGATATAAAAAAATTGTATTAAATTTCTTATTTTCTTTCGAAAATTTCATCTGAAAATTATTTTCAAACTTGAATTGTATGGTAATTGACACTTGCCATCACAATATTGTTTTGCTTCTTCCAATTCTATACAAATAGATTAAATATATTTTCTGATATTGACTGTTTAATCTATTTTTAACTTGACATTCTAATGCATATATCATTTTAAATTCATATAAAATAAAAACAATATAATAATAATAATAATAATAATAATAATAATAATAATAATAAATACTCAGTATAGTACTACAATATGAGATTTGACAAGGGTACAATATATCAAGAACTTTTAGCAATATATGGGATCTTGAGATACTTTAGTGTACGCAAATTTGCTCTTCTCTCAGAGGTAGAGAAAATTATTTTGAATTCATATAATTTTTATATTTTTAATTCAAACTAAATAAGTTATTCGAAATTAACAGTGGTCATAAATTTAACTAAACATTATTCCCTCCGTTCCGTATTAATTGTCTATTTTTGCCCTTGGCATGGATGCCAAAGAAAGTAGAAATAAAAAGGATAATTCATACTATTTTACCCCATAATTTTTTTAATTTGGAACTTCATAAACTTCTGTACACTTTTAAAAAGAGTTAATTATAAGGGAAAAAATGTAATTAATTCTATCTTGATTTAATAAATTGACAAGTAATTTGGGACAACTATTTTTATTAATGTTAACAACTAAAATAAGTCAATGGTCTCTCTACCTCCACGAGATAGTAATACCATCTAGGTACGCTCTATCCTTCATAGACCTCACTGCTCTATCAAGAATAAGTATCCTCCTCTGAGAATTGATGATCTTTTCGATCAGCTTCAGGGTGCTTCTTTTTTTTTCTAAGATAGACCTCATATCTGGCTACCATCAGTTGAAAGTAAGGGAATGTGATATTCCCAAGATAGCATTCAGGACCCGTTATGATCATTATGAGTTTCTGGTCATGTCTTTCGGTTTGACTAAAGCACATGCAACGTTCATGGACCTTATGAATAAAATTTTCAAACCTTATTTAGATATGTTTGTTATCGTCTTCATTGATGACATACTAATCTATTCAAGGAATGAAGAAGATCATGCTAGCCATCTCAGAATAGTTCTTCAGACTTTGAAAGATAAGGAGCTATATGCTAAGTTCTCTAAATGCGAGTTTTGGCTTGAGTCTGTGGCATTCTTGGGTCACATAGTTTCCGGTGATGGAATTAGAGTTGATACCCAAAAGATAGAGGCAGTGCAGAGTTGGCCTAGACCCACATCTCCAATAGATATTAGGAGTTTCTTAGGCTTGGATGGATATTATAGAAGGTTCGTAGAGGGGTTCTCGTCTATTTCGTCTCCTTTGACCAAGTTAACTCAGAAAACAGTGAAGTTTCAATGGTCTGAAGCTTGTGAGAAAAACTTTCAGAAATTGAAAAAGAGGTTGACTACTGCCCCAGTGTTGACCTTACCAGAAGGTACGCAAGGCTTCGTGGTGTATTGTGATGCATCTAGAGTTGGTTTGGGTTGTGTGTTAATGCAACAATGGCAAAGTTATAGCTTATGCCTCCAGACAGTAGAAAGTTAATGAGAAGAACTACCCAACCCATGACTTAGAATTGGCTGCTGTAGTATTTGCTTTGAAGATATGGCGTCATTATTTGTATGGTGTTCATGTTGATGTATTCACTGATCACAAGAGTCTTCAATATGTGTTCACTCAGAAAGAGCTTAATCTCAGACAAAGAAGGTGGCTAGAATTACTCAAGGATTATGACATGAGTATTCTTTACCACCCAGATAAGGCTAATGTTGTTGCTGATGCTTTGAGCAGGTTGTCTATGGGTAGTACTGCCCATGTTGAGGAGGAAAAAAGAGAGTTGGCGAAAGATGTGCATAGATTTGCACGCTTAGGAGTCCAACTAATGGATTCCTTATAAGGAGGAGTAATGGTGATGAACGGGGTTGAATCTTCATTAGTGTCAGAAGTGAAAGCGAAGCAAGACCAAGACCAAGACCAAGACCCAATTTTGCTTGAATTGAAGGCAAATGTTCATAAGCAAAAAGTATTAGCTTTTGAACAAGGAGGAGATGGTATATTGAGATATCAAGGTAGATTGTGTGTACCTAGGGTGGATGAACTCCAAGAGAGGATCATGGAGGAAGCTCATAGCTCTAGATATTCCATTCATCCGGGTTCCACAAAGATGTATCGTGACTTGAGAGAGGTGTATTGGTGGAAAAACATGAAGAAGGGCATTACAAAATTTGTTGCTGAGTGTCCAAATTGCCAACAAGTTAAAGTAGAGCACCAAAGGCCCGGTGGTTTGGCTCAGAATATAGAACTTCCGAAATGAAAGTGGGAGATGATTAATATGGACTTCATTACAGGTTTACCAAGGTCTTGCATGCAACATGATTCCATTTGGGTGATTGTCGATAGGATGACAAAATCAGCCTATATTTTGCCGGTAAAGACTACTCATTCAGCAAAAGATTATGCTAAGCTATATATTCAAGAAGTTGTAAGAATTTATGGGGTTCCGGTCTCCATTATTTCAGATAGAGGTGTGCAATTTACTGCACAGTTTTGGAAATCTTTTCAGAAAGGCTTGGGTTCAAAGGTGAAATTAAGCACTGCTTTTCATCCTCAGACAGATGGTCAAGCAGAGTTCACTATTCATACCCTAGAGGATAAGTGGAGAGCTTGTGTGATTGATTTCAAGGGTAATTGGGATAATCACCTACCTCTTATTGAGTTTGCTTACAACAATAGTTACCACTCTAGTATACAAATGGCTCCTTATGAAGCTCTTTATGGGAGAAGATGCAGATCTCCTATTGGATGGTTTGAAGTTGGTGAAACTGGGTTGATAAGACCAGATCTAGTGCATCAAGCAATAGAGAAGGTGAAAGTGATTCAAGAGAGGTTGAAAACGCACAGAGTCATCAGAAATCCTACACTGATGTTAGGAGAAGAGAGTTAGAGTTTGAAGTAGATGATTGGGTATATCTTAAAGTTTCACCCATGAAGGACGTTATGAGATTTGTTAAGAAGGGGAAACTTAGTCCCCGGTATATTGGACCTTATCGAATAGCCAAGATGATTGGAAAAGTAGCTTATGAGTTGGAGCTACCACAAGAGTTAGCCGTGGTTCATCCAGTTTTTCACGTCTTCATGCTGAAAAAGTGCATGAGTGATCCTTCATTGATCATACCAACTGAAGATATTGGGATCAAGGATAGTTTATCTTTTGAAGAGATTCCGGTTCAGATTCTAGATCGCCAAGTTCGCAAGTTGAGAACAAAAGAGGTATCNTTGGTAAGAAGGGGAAACTTAGTCCCCGGTATATTGGACCTTATCGAATAGCCAAGATGATTGGAAAAGTAGCTTATGAGTTGGAGCTACCACAAGAGTTAGCCGTGGTTCATCGAGTTTTTCACGTCTCCATGCTGAAAAAGTGCATGGGCGATCCTTCATTGATCATACCAACTGAAGATATTGGGATCAAGGATAGTTTATCTTTTGAAGAGATTCTGGTTCAGATTCTAGATCGCTAAGTTCGCAAGTTGAGAACAAAAGAGGTATCATCAGTCAAAGTCCTTTGGAGGAACCAATATGTTGAGGAAGCTACTTGGGAAGCTGAGGAGGATATGGAGAAGAGATATCCACATCTCTTTGAATCTGGAGAAAGTGCAGACCAAGGTACTAATTCTCTTCTTAGTACTCTTTAAATTATGAGTGAGCATGTTGTTTGTTTGCATTTGCTTGTTGGGTGTTTGAGCTTGATGTTACCACCCATAACCTAGTAAGAGTAATCTCATTCGAGGACAAATATTCCCAAGGGGGATATATTGTAACATCTCGCAACTTGAAATAACTAGGAAGAAGCTAATAATTTGAAATAGTCATTTTTGGAAAAAATGAAAATCTGGAAAGTTTGTTAAGTTAGAATAAGTTGAGGTTTGGTCAACTTCAAATGGGCATAACTCCTATCCCAGGATGAGTTACGTGTATTTCTAGATATTGTTGGAAAGCTCTTGGAATAACCTTTCCAACGCTACTGAGTTTGCACGATTTCGAGTTCGTATGAGTGAGTTATGCCTTTTGGAAGTTGGGCTGTTTGAATAAGAAAAGCCTAATCCGGATTTGAAAGGGTAATTTAGTATTTTCCTTACCTAACTTTTCTAATTCGTTTTTAGGAGTTAATTGGGGTAAAAATAAGATTTTAGACAGTTTAGAAAAGTTGAAGTTCCACGCTAGGGCTTGGAGAAAAGAGAAAAAAAGAGAAAGGAGAAGAGGAAAAACAAGATTCGCCAAGAACGATAGATTTTGGTTGTGGATTTCGCCAAGGAATCAATCCTACAAGGTATGTGAGTCTTTTATAGTGTTGGGTTCGTTCACCCAAGCGCCAAACATTCTTAGTTCAACGATATTCGTCCTAAAAGAGTTTGAAAGTTGATGTTCTTGATATGTATTCTTGAATTTGAATGTCGTTCTTGAATTGGGCTGAATTGAAGAGTTTTTGAGATCTTTACGTTGAGTTTCAGAGTTGTTTTGAGTTAGATTCTTGAGTATATATGCTGGGTATCTGAATCTAAAATGAATTTGAGACCAATAGTCGAGTTTAGGCGAATTGGGGCTGGAAAACGAAAAAGGAAAAGTCGAGCAGGTTTTGGCACGCAAGTCCATGTTGCAGACTTGCTGCCTCAGAGAACAAAAGTCAGCTCCGCGTCGCGGTTAGGATGTGGACTCCTCTGTCTCAAAATTAATTTTTGCGATCAATTATTTAAATGGAACTTCGCGTCGCGGACTTGTTCCAAGACGGTGATTTCTTGATCTTTTCTCATGTTTAGCTATCTACAAACACTCCTAAACATCATGAGATCCTTCTTATTACAAATAACAATCCTTGAATCCATAATTCAATTTAAGGAAAGTTAAGAGTCAAGTCAAGTGAAGTTAAGAGTCAAGTCAAGTGAAGTTAAGATTCAAGTTAAGAGAAGCTTAAGTTTTTCAAAAGTCTTTCACAAACGTTTCAACTTTGTTCTAAGACTTAAGTATCCAGTTAAGCAAAGAGTAAAGAGCTGAGTTCATTTCTCAAAAAGCTATAAGGGAACTAAGTATTCCCAAAAGTTTAAAATGTTTTCACATTTGAGCAAGAAAGGGAACATCGATTCCAAGAGAGCTTTTAAGCTAAGTATATTTTGGGAGAAGTATTGAGCACCAATATGGGGATGCGAGTTCATATTAACTCAAGTCTCTATAAACCATGTAGCCATCATGGGTAGTAAAGGATCATACTTTTTAGATGACTCCTTAAGATGCTTTAAGCATAGACTAGTGGATCCACTAAGTTAAGCGTTCTATATGATGGCAAAGTATAAGACAGTTCTGGCAGCATGGGCAACACGATGTATCACCACTTAGTCTCATCGCGGTGGTTGTCGGTTAGAGAAACTCCCACAAAAACTATATTACGTACTTTGTTATATGAATAAAGTTGAGTTTATTATTGCATTTTCTTTAACGAACTAAATTGATTTTTATTATTTAATAAAGTTTTTCATATATTGCATTTGTTTCATTGCTTTATATTAAGTTAAGTTATTCATGAGTTGAGAAGAGCCAAAGTAAGTGTTTCTTTCAGAATCTTTTCNACCGATATGGGGATGTGAGTTCATATTAACTCAAGTCTCCATAAACCATATAGCCATCATGGGTAGTAAAGGATCATACTTTTTAGATGACTCCTTAAGATGCTTTAAGCATAGACTAGTGGATCCACTAAGTTAAGAGTTCTATATGATGGCAAAGTATAGGACAGTTCTGGCAGCATGGGCAACACGATGTATCACCACTTAGTCTCATAGCGGTGGTTGTCGGTTAGAGAAACTCCCACAAAAATTATATTACGTACTTTGTTATATGAATAAAGTTGAGTTTATTATTGCATTTTCTTTAACGAACTAAATTGATTTTTATTATTTAATAAAGTTTTTCATATATTGCATTTGTTTCATTGCTTTATATTAAGTTAAGTTATTCATGAGTTGAGAAGAGCCAAAGTAAGTGTTTCTTTCAGAATCTTTTCAAGCCTATGTTATGTTTAGCATTCCAACTCGCATACTCGTACATTCAATGTACTGATGACAGTTAGCCTGCATCGTCTTATGATGCAAACGTAGGTAACCAGGATCAGTATACCGCGCCTCGTTGATCCAATTGAGCACTCAGAGTCTGTTGGTGAGCCTCCTTACATTCTGGAGGTTTACTTTGCTTTCAGTATTTTATTGTTAGGATGATCGGGGGTCTTGTCCTGACATCCCTCCTTGTTGTAGAGACTTCATAGACAGTTAGTAGTTCAGTTGTCTTTACATTATCATTTCATATGTTAAGACTTGAGTTGCCATTTTGGCCAAGTTGAATGTTTGACCTTTAAACATTCTTAGTTATTTATTAAATAGTTGATTAAAGTGTATTTGATCATTGTAAAAATGTTTTTAAGTCTTCCGCTGATTAAGTAAGCCAGGCCAAGGGTTTACTTGGGGCCAACAATGGTTCTCGAGTGTCGGCCACGTCCATGGTGTAGGCTCGGGGCGTGACAATTTAGAGGTAAGTGATGGTTTGATTTCCTGTTTGTGTGATATGTGCCAGTTGATTGCTACATTGCATGCATGCGTGTATGTGAATAAGGAAATATGAATCAAACCTAATGAAATGATTATATGTGAACAATACATACCATGAACCTATTACTTGATTGTATGATTTGAGTATTGCTCCCTATGGGTGTGATTTTGATTGTGGCTGTGCTGATTGGATTGGGTGTCACGTTTTGACACATACATTGGATTGGGTGTCACGTTCCGAAACATACATTGGATCGGGTGTCTTGTTTCAACACATACATGGGATCGGGTGCCACGTTCCGACACATGCATATGATCGAGTATCACGTTCCGACACACTAACAGTTTGAGTGTGGGTTTCATGAGAGGACCATTGTGATTGTTATGTTATGTCTACTTGGCATTAATAATGAAAGATGGTATGTTGCGAAATATGTGCACAAACTTGCACAATTATGAGTTCGACTAATAGATTCCACTAAATGAGGTGTAGTGGTGATGAATGGGGCTGAATCATCATTAGTGTTAGAAGTGAGAGAAAAAAGATCAAGATCCTATTTTGCTTGAATTGAAGACAATTGTTCATAATAAAAAAGTGATGGTTTTTGAACAAGGGGGAGATGGTGTATTGAGATATCAAGGTAGGTTGTGTGTGCCAAGGGTAGATGAACTCCAAGAGAGGATCATGGAGGAAGCTCATAGCTCCAGATATTCTATCCATCCGGGTTCCACAAAGATGTATTGTGATTTAAGAGAGGTTTATAGGTGGAGTAGCATGACAAAAGGTATTATAGAGTTTGTTGCTACGTGCCTAAATTGTCAACAAGTTATGGTAGAGCACCAAAGGCCTGATGTTATGGCTCAGAATATAGAGATTCCAAAATGGAAGTGGGAGATGATTGATGTGAGACTAAAAATACATATTTTTAATCATTATTTCCTCACATTTATTATTTATATATGTCCTTTATGAGCATGAATTTTATGAATTGTGCTAAATGGTATATTTTATTTGTAGGATTAAATTGGTGGAAAAATAAAGAAGTTTGGAGCTAAAGCGAATTAAAGATGGAAGGTTGAAGAAGGAAATCAAGCAGACAACTTAATGGATTAAATTGAATAAAATAATATATTTATGTATATAAGGAAAGGCGGCTGCAATTGGAAATTTTCAATTTACCTCTACTGTACACGTCTCACAATGGAAGGCTACAACAGCAAAAGAAAATTGACACGGACAGCTTCACCGAAAATAAAAAGGAATTCGATTCCTTTTGGTTTTGATTTCCTAATTTAAGATGGACTCAATTATTTTATTTAGGGTTTCTATATCTATAAATAGGGCATGAAAAGTTATTCTTGGAGGGGGGCCAAGAACCAAGATACAAAACACAATATAAATTTTCTTCTAGCTTAGGAACTTTGGAAGAGCCGCCGTGAAGGTCGGAGAATTGTGGTTTATTCTTTCTTCTCCTTTATTATTTATTTGTATTCGTGATTAATAAAAGATAGTTTAGCTATTGTTCTTAACTTTTTATGATTAACACAAGCATATTTATTTTAATAAATTTTGATTGTGTTCTTGAGATAATGAGTAGCTAACTTTCATAACTAGG
>NC_064287.1:4692284-4725583 GCF_019186545.1 Solanum stenotomum | reverse complement strand
AACAAGAAAAGAATTATCAACATAGATTTAGTGTGATACTATCTAATAGGCTAGTGTCGATTGGTGCGAAGTAATAACTAAGCCAAACATCGATTATGATGTCTAATATGAGGTAAAGGTAAGGGTTAGTAAATTATACACACGTAGCCGGACCAAGGTGCGGGGTGAAATTCTCTAGATGCCGGACCAAGGATTTAGAGATACCTAACTTATCACTTTGCATGTAATACACTAGAAAATGATTACTATTATTAGGATTACTGCGTTATGAGCTTATGGGGAACACATTCCTAGTTACTTTTAATAATCTGATTATAAATAAATACTTAGTTCAAAGTTATCTTTTTATTGTTTTTATTTTATTTCAATTTAAATCCCCTCATTTTTATATAACGACTATCGAGTTAAATATTTGCTATTGACAATATTCTTCCATATTCTCTGTGGGATCGACCCCAACTCATAGTTGGGTAAATATGTTGCATACGATCGTTTATATTTCTTTTCAAGAAGTATATTTAAACGTTATCAATGATCAATATGGACTTTATTACAGGTTTGCCGTGGTCTCGCAGGCAGCATTATTCAATTTGGGTGATTGTAGATCAAACGAATAAATAATCCCACTTTTTGCCAGTAAAGACTACCTATTCAGCATAGGATTATGCCAAGTTCTTGGAGTCCCAGTGTCTATTATTTCAGATAGAGGTGCCTAATTTACTACACAATTCTGGAAATCATTACAAAAAGGCTTGGGTGCAAAGGTGAACTTGAGTAGTGCTTTTTATCCTCAGATAGATGGTCAAGCAGAGCGCACTATTCAGACTTTAGAAGATATGTTGAGGGCTTGTTTGATTGATTTCAAGGGTAATTGGGATGATCACCTACCTCTAATTGAGTTTGCTTATAACAATAATTATCATTCTAGCATCCAGATGACTCCTTATGAAGCACTTTATGGGAGAAGGTGCAAATATCCTATTGGATGGTTTGAGGTTGGTGAAGCTGGGTTGATAGGACCGGACTAAGTTCATCAAGCTATGGAGAAAGTGAGAGTTTTTCAAGAAAGGTAGAAAACAACATAGAGTCGTCAAAAATCCTACACTGATGTTAGGAGAATGGACTTAGAATTTGGAGTAGAAGATTGTGTATACTTGAAGGTTTCACCCATGAAGGGTGTTATGAGATTTGGTAAGAAGGGGAAGCTCAGTCCCCGGTATATTGGTCTTTACAGAATATCCAAGAGGATCGGTAATATGGCTTATGAGTTAGAGCTACCGCAAGAGTTAACAGTGGTCCATCCGGTATTTCTTATTTCCATGTTGAAGAAGTGCATGGGAGATCCTTCACTTATCATACTTACTGAAGATATTGGTATTAAGGATAACTTATCTTATGATGATATTCCTGTTCAGATTTTAGATCGCCAAGTTCACAAGCTGAGGACCAAGGAAGTAGCATCAGTCAAAGTTCTGTGGAGAAATCAATTTGTTGAGGAAGCTACTTGGGAAGCTGAGGAGGACATGAAGAAGAGGTACCCACATCTCTTCGAGTCCAGAGAAATTCCAAATTAAGGTACTAATCCTTTTCTTGGCATTCACTTTAAGTTGACTTGTTGTGTTTACATTTTGCTTGTTGGGTTTTGAGTTGGATGTTAGATGTTACACCCTTAGCCTACTAAAAGTAATCTCATTCGAGGACGAATGCTCCCAAGGGGAGATATTGTAACACCCCACTATTTGAAAGAGCTAGAATTAGAAAGAACTATTTTTGGAAAGAATAAAAATCTGAAATTTGGCAAGTGTGTTAAGTATGAGTTTTGGGTCAACTTCAAACGATCATAATTTTCTGTGCAACATGAGTTAGGTGGAAAATAAGATGTCAAATGAAAGGTCTTGGAATTATCTTTCCAATGCCACCGAGTTTGCAAATTTTTGAGCTCGTATGAAGGAGATATACCTGTTTGAAATAGGGATGTCTGGATAAGGAAAGTCATCCGAATTTAGAGTGGTATTTTGGTCTTTTCATTACCCAATTGATTTTTTTTTTGGAATTTATTTGAGGTCTAAACTAAGTTAGTTCAGTTTACGCAATTAAGAAATACGCTAGGGATTTGAGAGAAGAGAAAAGAGGAGAAAAGTCAAGGCGTTCTTGGAGATTCTTGCGGAATCGAAGTCGTTTCACCAAGGATTGATCCCTAAAGAGGTATGTGATAATTTAATAGAGTTGGGTTCGTTCACCCACGCACCAATCATGTTTAGTTCAGCGAAATTCGTTCTAGAAATTTGAAAGTTGGATGATCTTGAATGGTGTTCTTGAAATTGGCTTTTGTTCTTGAGATTTGATGGGATTGTTGAGTTCTTGATGGAATCGTGTAGATTTTAGAGTCATTTAGGAGTAGATTCTTGTGTACATGTACTGGTATCTGAATCTAAAGAGAAATTGGGAAAAAAAATCGAATTTAGGCGAACTGGGGTTAGAAAACGAAAAAGGAAAAATTCCAGCAGATTCTGGCACGTAAGTCCGCATCGCTGATTAGCTCCCCTAGTGAACAAATTTTCCCTTCGTGTCATGGAAAGGATGCAGACTCCACTATTTCAAAAATTATTTCGCGACCAAAAAAAGAAAATGCATCTCCGCATCGCAGACTTGATCCCAGATAGTGATTTCTTGATCGTTTCTCATGTTTAAATATCTAAAAACACTCCTAAACATCACGAGATCTTTCCTATCACAAATCACAACCTTGAATTCATAAATCAAATTGAAGGTAGAGTTGAGAGTCATGTCTTGAGGATTCTTCGAGTCATTTTAAGAAGTCTTTTACAATTGTTTTAAACTTGTTTTAAGACTTAAGCATTGAGATTGAGAAAGAGTAGAGCCGAGTTCATTCTTTAAAATGTTATATGGGGACTATGTATTCCCAAAGAGTAAATATTTTCACATTTAAGATGAGAGGAAACACTGTTTTCCAAATGAGTTTTCATGAGTTGTTTGAGTTCCATCTCTTTTAAGAGATAAGTTTTTGAGTAATAATATCAAACCACTGAGAAAGAGTTATGTTTTTAAACATATGAGCTGAGTATATTTTGGGAGTTGCATTGGGGATGAGTTCATAATAACTCAAGTGTCCATAAACCATGTAGCCAATGTGGGTAGAAAGGATCATACTTTTTAGATGATTCCTTAATGCTTTTAGCATAGACTAGTGGATCCACTTAGTTGAGGCGTTTTATATCTCGGTATGTTATAGGAAAGTTCTGGCAGCGTGGGCGAGACGATGTATAATCACATAGCTCATTGTGATGGTTATCGGTTAGAGAAACTCCCACAAAATTATATTACTTTATTATATATATAAATTGAGTTGTGATTTTATTCTAGTCTGAGGCTGACGCTTTGCAGTTTGAGGTTGTTACCTCTTGCTAAAGGTTTTGATGGTTCTGCTACTCACCCTGTATTCATATGCATTGTCTATGACCAATGTCCTTGTTTGTTGTTTGTACCCTCTAATTTATGTGGGCCGATTCAGTTATGTTTGTTTTTTGTACTTTCCGGGCTTATGGGGGTCCGGTTCGATTATTGTTTGACTATATTCTATTTTCTACTATTGTTTTATTATTACCCGGTATGATTTTTGACTTTAGAATTGTAGTTGTTGTTCCTCCTGACACTGGTAGTTGACTTGGTATCTTAGTTGCTTGCGATATGGTTGTTGGCTTGTGATCCAGGTGTGTTCTTGACTCAACTTCTTTCCCCTTGTTTCCTATTTCCATTATTTATTTCTTGTCTACTTTAGTATCTCTCGTTTAGTTACTTATGTTATTTTTTCCTTATTACTTGTTATTTGTGCGTATCTTTTGAGCTAAGTTGGTCGTTACCTACTGAGTATCCCTTTTGGTACTCATACTACATGTCTTCCCTTGCAGATTGCAGTTGAGTTATTGGCGTTGATTTGGAGTCGTGCAGAGCAGCTTGGGGTTTCAGATATTACACTACAAAAAAAACAGTGTTTACCGACGGACACAATCCGTCACTATCTAATGAAAATCGGTCACTAATCATGATTAGTGACGGATTAGCAACGGATTATTGACTGTTGCTATTACACTCGTTAGTAAGCTCTTAATGACGAAAAAATAAGTTCCGTCACAAGTGTAGCAACGTCATAGTGACAAAACATTTTCGTCGCCATATGTTAGTGATGGACTTAGTCGTCATTATATTTATATAATTTTGTTGGTAATTTCATATTTCTAAGATGAAAAAATGAGTTCCGTCACAAGTTTAGCGACGTGATAGTGACGAAAGATTTTCGTTGCCAGTTGTTAGCGACGGACTGATTCGTCATTATATTTATATAGTTTTGTTGCTAATTTCATAATTCATTTCGTCATTTTGGATAAATTTGCAGTGAAATTTCCGTCGCAACATATTTTGTTAAAACATATTAGGCCTTTAATAATCCGTCGCCAACATTCTTTCCATAGCAACGACCAAATAGTCGCTAAATTTGTTTCTAAAAATTATTCTTCTAAAATTATTTAATTTGGTTATTTTAAATATGCACTGCTGAAATAAATTAAATTAAAATTACTAAATACTCTAAAAATAACAAACATTCGTATAATATAATACTCATAGACGATTCATAATATATAAATAGAAAACTCCAAAACCACATATTTTTGGTTAAAAATATCAAAAGAAAACTATCAAGTACTCTTAAATAAACCTACGTTCATCAAAATGTTACTACGCAATTTGTAGTTTCCAAAAAGTATGACATTACCAAGAACTAAAGTTGTGGGAGACTAAGGGATACGATCGTCACTTGAAATTGCGGGATCAACCTCGTCCACTTTAGTAGCAGGAGGCACTATGGGTGTCATAATCGATGGATTCCCGGATGGAGTAATCGATGCTTGCACCTGCTCAACAATAATAGGAACAAGATGACTAGTTAGTGCAGGCATCATTTGCATTACAAAATCGTCCATATTGACTGGTCTATGAAGTGTTGTTTATAAGTTGTAGTAATTAACTTAGACCTACAATTTTGAACTCGTTTGAATTGCAGAATAAACATCATACTTGAACTCACATAGAACTTCAAAACAAATTAATTTCTATTACCCAAACATTATCAGAAACACTCGAAAATTACCCAACCAACATCAGAATTACATGAAAACAACTGCACTAGATTCACACTAAAATGACATTAGAATCGCACCAAAACAACACTAAAATTGCACCAGAATAGCCTTAAACAGCACATGAATTACAATGAAACAGCAACAATGGATTCTCACTAAACAGGACTAGAGTTGCACCAAAAATAACTACACTAGAGTCACAGTAAAACAACACTAGAATCACACCAAAACAACACCAAAATTGCACTGGAAAAGCCTTAAAACATCAATCGAATTACATCAAAACAGTAGCAGTAGATTCTCTCTAAAACAGAACTATAATTGCACAAAAAATAACTGCACTAGAGTCACACAAAAACGACACTAGAATCGCATCAAAACAATACTAAAATTGCATCGAAAAGTCTCAAAACATCACCAGAATTATACCAAACAACAACAACAGATACAATTTAAAACAGGACTAAAATTGCACCAGAAACTACAGTAGGAAAGAATCGAAACACCTCCAAGTTTTAGACTTACATGGACAATTCGAGAATGCTCACCAACACATGATTCTCCATCATGACCATGTGTATGAACATGCAAATGTAATTCAATTGGTATTGGATCTCGACCTTTTTCAATAGCCTATACAAAACAAATCACGTTATATATATCATACAATAGAAGATGTTAGTTATAGAGTTTGTAAAATATATATACTCACAAGTTTCCTGCGATGTTCTCCAATTGAAATAGAGCCGCCCGTGTGAGACCCAACAGTAGTTTCATGGCCGCCACGATGATTTTTTGAATTAATTTCTGACTTTTTAATACACTTTTCACTTCCCCAAAGTTGCATCCATCTTTCCAACACATTTTCTGGTACATAAACTGGCCTAACTCCTCATTTTTTTCTTTTCAAAATGAAATTCCTGTATTTCAGTGCTGCCTTAACCATCCAGTGTCTTTTCACTTCATTTTCACTACTGGAAACATCCCAGTAAAATTTTTTCTGAAATAAGTTTTGAAAGTAATATATTAATGTCCTATCTATATATGTGAATACACTTTCTAAACTCACTTACGATGAAAAGTTATACCTTGAATACTCCAAAATAACCATTTCTTACATCAGTTGAGACACCTTTCTAATTGATTCCATTGGGATCAACATCACTTTTGAAAGACTTGGATATGAAACTAGAGCATATTTGAGAAGGTTCCAGCCTATATAAACAAAATATACAGGTAGTAAAATAGAAAAATAAACATTTTTTTAGCACATTCAATAGACAAGAGGTCATGTTCTCTAGATTAAATATTATGCTTAAAGGACCAGAAGTTGGTAATGTGATAGTGAAATCCTATCCAAATATCTTCAATTTGTTCAATGTAGTAAGTAGAAACAAGTTTAGGAATAAAATCAAAAGAATGGACTAACCCTGCAGAAGTTAGAAAGACAAGGGTCCTTGTATGGCTACTGTTGGATTCACATTCAGCAACTGTATTGGTACGACATGTTGAGTTGGTCTGAGTAGAAAAACCCTGACCTATTAGGTTATTCTGATTTGATGTAGCTGGAGGTGTCTCAGAGATGGTTGGGCTAATACTTTGAGTTGCCGTTTCAATATTGGTTGGGGTACCACCTTCCTGAGGAGAAACTATAGTGGGCTTGGGAATAGTTGGCATGCTTACACGAATAGCAGGATTACTCCTACCTGAGGATTTTCCACGACCTTTGCCTCGAGCCATACCTATTAACAAATATAACATTGTTGTTAGATCATGACAGATACAAAATAAAATTAAACATAATCCATAATAATGAGATTACGTGGAACAGTGCTGAAATATTAAAACTGTCTCTGTAAGAGCCTGTTGATCAGGTGAAAAAATTGGTACCTGGAAATACAAGAGTAACATAGTTATCTATAACAAGAGTAACAAGAGTAAAGAGATCATGAACTTCTATTAGAAGCTTTATACAAAGAATGAGCATTAGAAATCTATAACATATTTTGAAAATTTGAACACAATCACAGATGATGACATTAGGGAAAGGGAGAAGCCTATTAAGAGGCTTGGATTTTCAATACCATCATATCATGTGCTTCTGATAAGGCTTCAGAACCTGATTGTTACACAATCATAGTCAAGTAATGTCATTTATTTAAAACAAATGATCTATTGAGCTCAAGAATTTACATAACAATAAGTCTCCCAAAGAGCTTACTTGTTTGAGCACTTCTTTATAAGGCATCAATATTAACTATTAGTAATTATAAGAATGCATAGTTAATTGGTATGCATGACAGTTATTAAAGCTACAATTAGTAGATTTAATTATGAATTGAAATTAGAAATAGAACACACATAGTTCAAAGCCAAGAGCTATTTCTTTTTAAAATCCTAAATTGAAAAGCAGAAACTACAACAGATTATCCTCGATTGAAAATTAGAAACAAACAAAATATAGTGAAAATACAATAACAGATGATCAAGCACTAGTCACTGTCTTCTTCAAACTCTTCCTCATCCTCATTCTCCTCAGTTTCCTCAGTTTCATACTCTTCTTCTGTGCATTTTATGTGGATTTCATGATTCTCTTGCAATAATTCATCATCAATGGGTTCATCCATTTCAATTACATCTCCATTTGGATCATTTAAGAGTATGTTTTCATCAATGGAAACAGTCATATCTATCTCGTGGACTTCAACTTCTTCAACTTGAAATGAAACATTTACTTCTGAAACTGTTGCCACTTCCTTATTAGGCAATTCAATAACATTTCGAGGTTTGACCTTCAGTACAGCTGCCCAATCATCCTTGTCCTTTTTCTTGCTAGGATAAGGTACATAACACACTTGTGTTGCTTGCATTGAAAGAATAAAAGGTTCATAGTTTTTATATCGACGACGATGGTTAATATCAACCAATTTGTACTGATTGTGCCTTTTAACACCAACATCCATAGTTGGGTCAAACCATTCACATTTGAATAATACAGTTTGCTTTAAAGGTGCTTCACGGTATTCCACTTGTATTATCTCTTTTATCCGTCCATAATAATCACCAAAATTTGGATCCGAGATACAAACTCCACTATTCATTGTTGATCTTGTGCTACCATGACATTCTGTGTGAAATTTGTATCCATTAACAAAATACGCAGAATAAGATGTAGCGTCTATTAATGGTCCACGAGCAAGACTACGCAAGAATTCATTCTCAATGGGATTGCATTGGACCTATTTTTTTAAAATGTAAGACTTAGTAAAATTTAAAACTAAATTTAAGCATGTCATTGTATAAAAAATAATTTCACAATACTCACAAATTCCTTGAACCTTATAGAGAAATTTGCTTCAAGACTCTCGTCTATTTGACCCTGAGATAGATTCGGAAATTCTTCTTGCAAACGTTGCATGAACATACTTCATTACAACAAAATAAGTTAAATTGAAAAGTCGTGATATAAGGGTATGTTTATATTATTAGGAAAATAAAATTAACTTTTGTTACCTCACAAACGGCTCAACCTCCTCACAATTTAGTAAGATATAAGTTTGGGCAGCCTTGATTTCTTCAAGGGATAAATCCCTTTTTTTTGCTTCTCCCCATAGTCGACCTGGATGGGAGAATATTGATAAATTTCCTTCAATATCTTCCTTATCCCCACCATCATCATTACGGTCCACGTTATGATTACGTGTCATGACATGAGGTTCAAAATAATGAGAAAACAGTTGTGTTGACTCTGTCATCAAGTACGCTTCACAAATGGAACCCTCAACACTAGCTTTATTTCCAATCATCCTTTTAAGAGTTCCTAGATACCTAAATATATAACATGTATGGACCATTACATTAGAAGATAAAAATATATAGCATACTAGTCACGAATTTTATATAAAGTTTTACATTTACCTTTCAAAAGGGTACATCCATCGATATTGTACAGGTCCAGCTATCCTTGCTTCATATGGAAGGTGTACAGGAAGATGTTCCATTGAGTCAAAGAATCCGGGAGGAAATATACGTTCTAACTTGCACAAGATTTGTGGGATGTCTCTCTCTAATCTCTCCATGTCATCAACTCGTAGAGTTGTAGAAGTAAGATCTTTGAAAAATAAGCTCAATTCTGTAAGTGCTTGCCACACATTACTAGGAAGTAGTTCGCGAAAGGCAATAGGCAACAGTCGTTGCATGAACACGTGACAATCATGACTTTTCATGCCAAATATCCTTTTCGCATTTGTGTCTGGACATCTACCCAAATTGGAAACATACCCATCTGGAAACTTTAAGCCTTTCACCCAATTGAACAAGATAGCTCTTGCTTCCTTGTCTATCGTATATACAGCTTTGGGATATTTTCCATTACTATCCTTTGCCAATTGAGGTCGATCACAATACTCTACCATATCTTGATGTGATTATGGATTGTCTTTGGTTTTGTCTTCAAAATTAAGAACTGTGTTAAACACATTATCAAAGACATTTTTTTCAATATGCATGACATCAATATTATGCCGAATCATGTTAGATCTCCAATAAGGCAAATCCCAAAAGATGCTTCTCTTTTTCCATCCGCAAGACTTACATATTCTTCGATTGACTTGTTCTGCATCTAACTCGGTTACTTTTCTTATGTCCAAATCACAAATTTGATTCAATATTTCCTCTCCTGTTCTATAGGGCGGTGGTGATCTTTGGACAGTTTTGCCTTTAAGAAAGTTCTTACGATCTCTCCTAAATGGGTGATGTTGGTCAAGAAACATCCGATGACAGTCAAACCATGATGTTTTCTTACCGTGGTTCAATCTAAAGGATTGTGTTTCCTCCATACAATATGGACATGCTAACTTACCTGCAGTACTCCATCCCGATAACATAGAATATGCAGGAAAGTCACTGATTGTCCACATCAAAGCTGTCCTTAGTTGAAAGTTTTGCTTTTTTGAGATGTCAAATGCTTCCACGCCTGTCTCCCACAAAAAAGTCAATTCCTTTATTAGAGGCTGCAAATAAACATCAATTTTATGTTTGGGATTGTTTGGCCCCGGAACAATGACTGTTAAGAACATATAAGCTTCTTTCATACACATTCCTGGAGGTAAATTATAAGGTGTGACAATCACTGGCCATGAAGAGTATTTGCTCCCAGACTGACTAAATGGTTGGAAACCATCAGTCCAACCTTACATTTCTTGGTTCATCAACAAAAAAAGGATGAGTGTCATTAAAGTGCTTCCAAGCCTCAGAGTCTGATGGATGACACATTACACCATCCTCTTTTGTATGCTCATGATGCCATCTCATGTCGGCAGCTGTAGCATGGGATGCATATAATCTTTGCAATCTAGGAATCAAAGGAAAATAATACATTTTCTTGTAAGGGATCAATTTCCTCTTATGAGAGCCAATACGACGCTTGTATCTATCATGGCCACAAAATGTACAAGATGTAAGGTGTTCATCATCACCCCAATACAACATACATCCTAATTCACAACAATCAATCTTTTCAACTGGTAAACCCAAGCTACGCACTACCTTTTTGGTCTGATAGTAGCTATCAAGCACTATGTTATCTTCAGGTAAAGCCTCTATCAACAATTGCATCATTTGGTTATAACCTCTCTGTGACATATTGTTTTCTATTTTAATATTTAACATTCGAGAGATAACATCAAGCTGAGAGAGGGAAGAACCGAGATA
This sequence comes from Solanum stenotomum, assembly GCF_019186545.1. Classification (NCBI taxonomy): domain Eukaryota; kingdom Viridiplantae; phylum Streptophyta; class Magnoliopsida; order Solanales; family Solanaceae; genus Solanum; species Solanum stenotomum. The sequence continues at coordinate 4,714,712 of NC_064287.1, read as the reverse complement.
CAATTTTGCATCAGCTGCTTGTAGTAAATCATATAATTTTTGGGACTCGGGATTAGGATCTTCCTCCATTGAAGGTTCACAAGGATGAGACAACTCATGTTCAATATTGCTAAAAGATTGCCAACTTGAACCTTGGGGAAAGTTAGGACCAGCTGCATCAAAAATCATTTGACGGTATGGATTATCATATCCTAATTCAGGTGTAGCACCACCATTCAAATCCTGATCAGAAGAAATCTCACCAATCACATCTTTTTCTCCTTGATGCTTCCAGATAAAATAGTTATCAACAAATCCAGACTTATAAAGGTGATGCTTAATCGTTTCAACATCCATGAACTTAAAGTTGTGACATTTTTTACATGGACATCTAACTTTATTACCGCTCATGAGATTCTGTTGCGAACATGCAAATTGGATAAATTTATCCACTCCAATTACGAAACTAGAATTTATAGCCCCTCGGCCATCCAACCTATCATACATCCAACCACGCTCTAGATTATTCATGTTCCTAATAAATGTTTAAATTTACAAAAAATAATTAGTAACAAGCACAAATCATGGACCAGAAGGTACTCTCATTCATATTCATCAAATTCGAACAAAACATGCATATTAGCAAAACAAGAACAATTCTAAAGTTCTTCACTATGCAGACTTTTAAAAAAACTTACGAACTACTAAAGCAATTATTAATTATAATCAACTTACAAAACAGTTGTTGGAACATTCTAATTTTAGTCAACTTATAGAACAATTAAAGCATTCTAATTCAAATCAACTTACTGAAGCATTCTAGTTACAGTGAACTTATTGAAACTATATAATTACTATATTATTCTCAAAATTGATGACAAATAAAAGGGATTTTAGCATTACAGTTAATTTACAGTACAAACAACACTTTCCAGTGTGTGAAAAACTAGAGCATGAAAAGAATTTGGAGCCAATACTACATTTCATCAGCAACAAACAGAAGCACATTACATGAAAAACTTTCTACTAAACAGAAGTTAGCTAATAAATTTAATCTTAGAGGTTCTTGATGACTATGTAGTTGTTTTGATAAAAAAATATGAATTGCTAATATGAGTAACTAAATCAACAACTAGGGTTGTGGGAATCATGAGCGATTAACAAATTATGACTAGTAACTAAGTAATTCTTGAATAGTGTTATTGCATGCATTGATAATTCTTTTGTTTAGAAGTCTTTTTAACGAGTTCACATGTTAAAAATCGTCTTGTTGTTACTTGCCGGACAAAGGAGGTAGTTAATAAGAAAAGAATTATCAACATAGATTTAGTGTGATACTATCTAATAGTCTAATGTCGATTGGTGCGAGGGTGAAAACTAAGCCATACATCGATGTGATGTCTAATTATACACACTATTCGGACCAAGGTGCGGGGTGAAATTCTCTAGTTGATGGACCAAGAAATTAGACATACCTAACTTATCACTTTGCATTTAATACACTAGGAAATAATTGGTATTACTAGGATTACCGCATTATTTGCTTATGGGAAACACGTATACCCTAGTTACTTTCTCATCTTGATAACAACTAAAGTTTAAATCTTGCTCACTGATTACTTATATATTTTCCTAAATTTGTTTCACAACCCCCCCCCCCCTTCTTTAATTACTTGTTTCGAAAAGACGTTGACTAAACAAACATAATCGTAAGTTAAGTTTAAGTCTAAACCATATTCCTCGTGGGATCGAGCCCAACCTACAAGTTGGGTTCTTTACTTGATAACGATTGTTTATACTTCTTTAGGGAGGTGTAATTTGAGTGTATCACTAACCACGACCCTTCAAACGGGTAGTGAAGAATTTTCAGCCTGACAGTGCTTCACTATTTCGGTCATAACTTTTTACCCCGAGATCGAAATTGGGCAAAATCGGTGGCATTTGAAAAAGGACTCAAGAAGTAATGGCCCATTTAATTCGTTTTGAACTAAGAGATAACATCTTGTAGCTCATAGTGATGGTTGTCGATTAGAGAATCTCCCAATAGAGTTAAAGTGTATTTTTGTATATCAGTTAATATGTTGAGTGATGAGTAAGTATTTTTATAAAGTTTAAAAAGATTTAATTTCTTCAATTCTTTACATTTAGTTGAGTTTATGTTTTATCTAGTGCAATTCTTTCATTCAGTTAGTTTCGCTTCAGCTATATTACGTACTAGTACATTCAAATGTACTGATATCATTTGATCTGCACCCTTTTATGATGCAGATACATATGTTCAAGATCATCAACAGGGGCTTCATTGAGATCAATCTACACTCCAGTAAGCTATTGGCCAGCCTCCTGGTATTCCGGAAGACTTCACATTTACTTTCAGTTTAGTAGTTTTGTGATGTCGTGGGCCTTGTCCCGACATCCTTCTTTGATAGTTGAGGCTTCATAGATAGATAGAGTTGACAAGTCTTTCAGTATACTTTTCTTTGAGATATTTTCGCAAATTATTATACTTATATTATTGAGTATTTTATAGACAGTTTGAGTTGAGTATTTACTTTGAGTTTAAATGTTCAAAATTTTTGTTTTAAGTCTTTTATCACTTGAGTAAGTCTTCCACTAAGCAGTCAGCCAGGCCAACAGTTTGCTTGGGGACCAAAAATGATTCTCAAGTTTCGGCAACGTCCAGGGTGTAGGCTCAGGGTGTGATATTCACGACCCAAATTTAACACATATATTCACATCACTGCACTACAACCCATATTGATATTATAATATCACTTTATTGCTATGTTAAATGGAAAAAACTACCTAATTAGACAATCATACCATATCTAGCAAATCAAGTTTTTGGTTAAAAACATCTTTAAACTACACCCCAAACTTAAACTACATCCTTAAAATATATTTTTTGACATAAAACATTCTCCAAGTATTTGAAAGTTAACAACTTTCATCCTTCTGTTAAATATTATCAAAAACCTAAAGAATCCTATTAAAACATGAGCAGTTCACATGACTATCAACAAAAGTTTTTCTGCATAATTCATTTCATGCTATAAAAATCTCTTGAAAAAAAAGAATACTAAAAAACATGGACATCATTGTTTACTCAAACAAAAAATGTTAGGAAGGTCTCAAGATATATGATTTGTTTTTTTCTCATTTACCAACAAAAAGAAGTTGGCGCTTAATTATTTTCACATTTTTCAAAGTTCAATTGTATTAAGATCAATAATTTTTCAGAGCAATCTGATATTGAAGTGATCAAAATTCTGATTATGTCTCACATTCATGCTTCATTCTCCATTATTAGAAATGGAAGTTGCCAAGAAACACCGCTTCTCAAAAATTCAATTAAGAAAGAAATATATTTCACCTAATAATTATTTTTCATATTAAATCACATGAAAAATAAGTTTTTTGAAAATTTTCAAATTAAAAGATTTTGCAGTGCTAAATTCAATTGCCGAAAAAATTTACAATAATATTTTTCGCGTATCTCAAAATAATAAATATGAAGGAGTGACTTGATTTTTGCGGGATCTGTTAGTTTGTTGAAAAAATAATTCTTATCTTTCCCCCCCCCCCCCCCCCGGTCATTCTCTCGCTCGCTTTCTCCCCTTTTGACCTCACTCTCTCTCCTCTTTTTGCTCCCCCTCTCTCGCTCTCTACCTTTTTTTTCTCACTCATTCTCCCCCTCGCTCTATCCTTCTTTCTCTTGCTTGTTTTCCCCTCGTCGCTCTATCCCTCTTCCTCTCGCTCTCTTCCACTTCCTCTCTTCGCTCTTTATGCTTAATGAGATGGCACGTAAAGGCAATTGATGTTCATATGTCAATATCGGATACATGGATATAGTGATGAATGTATTCATATATATATATATATATCATTGATATCAGCTACACTAATGAAATTGATATCGGATAAATTGAATGAAATTGATATAAAATATATCAGATTAAATTAATTTTGGATACAAAAAAACGTGAATTTGATATTAGATATATAGATACATTAAATTTTGAAACTTAGATACAATGTGAAATAAAAATACATATAAAATAGATGGACCAAAGAGGTACAAAGGAGATAAACGAGATACATTCGCTAGATAGAGGTAAATAATGTGTATCTAGAGTTAACTCAAACAAAATATATAATTATTGAAACTATCAATGCCCTTAAACAAGTGGATTTATGGTGTTTGCCTGTGTTAATTGGACAAATTATGCAAAGTATCACTCGACCCTTTGCTTTAACTCAAAAATTGGTTCAATTTTCAAAATTACCAAAATTGACCAAATTGGCTATTGCTTCATGTATAATTTGTTAATGTATAATTAAGCTATATAAAGCTTTTTGAGTGTATCATAATATATAATCAATGTATAATTCATGTATTGATAAAGAATATTGTATAATTATTATATATTTTTGACAAATTATATTGCATAGGTTTCCTATGGCTTTTGACTATTTTTTTTTTGGGGGAAATTAGTAAACTAGTCAAAAATTCTAACATAATTATTAAAAACATCTATAGTTTAAAAATATTAGTAAAAATGTCAAAATGTCAATATTTTTGAAAATATTGTGTATCCTAATTTAGTTCCTATTTTACCTCACCTTAATTACCATTTTCAACTCATTCTCTCTCATATGTTTTCACAAAAAAAAAGTATTTTCTCTCATTGATTTCCCTCATCCTATTCTTCTTCATCTTTCAACTCCCGCTTCTCTCTCTTCCATTCTTTTCGGGGTTTTTTTTTGGAAATTGAAAAATATATCTCTAAAGATATTCACAACAATCCCTTGGATTAAGGTATGCATCTTTATCCGATTTTTAGATTTGTTTACTGAATTTATTTTTATTTAAATCATTCAAAATTTTCGTTTGATCAATTTCGTTTAGGGTTTGAAAACCTCAAAATCACTCTCTAATGGCCGAATCTAAGAGGATTACAAGAGGTATCCAACTAAATCAACAATTTTCTAGCAATATAAAATAGTATGCATATTGAAATAAAATAGTATTCAAAATTCATAAGTATACGTATTGATATAAAATAGTATTGTCATTGTCTATGGATATTGTGGGTTTGTTAGTATAGATATTGTATTCCTTAATTTTTTTTTTAATTTTGTAGTTATGGACATTCTGTTAGTTTTGATAATATACCCACATACTTGGACTCATCATACCTATGTATCATTTTCTAGTTGTGGACATTGTAAGAGTGTTAATTGTATCCAGACAATTGAAGATACATATTTACTTTATATAGTTGTATTCATTTTTTAAGAAATAGTGATGATATTTCATATTGTATTCATGTTTTATTATTTGATGGTTTTGTATTCATTATGTTATATTTGTTGTATGTATTTTGTGTGCAGTATAGTTTGTTTTGTGATAAAACATGTTTTGGTCATTATATGAGAATCACGTATTCATTAACTATTGAATTTTAATTTGTTTGGAAGTTTTGACATTAAAGTTTTTTAAATTTCCCGAGTAGTTATAATTTTTTTGGATGATGAGACAGAGTCTTACTAATGCACAAGTGAATACAGATTCAAATTTGGCTTTGGTGAAAAAAATCAAAAAAAGGAATATAGTAGACGAAGAAGACGAAGAAAGAGAGAGTGAGAGAATAAGGTTGCAAAAATTGTATTCATATTAATATTTGTTTGTCAATTGTTTTTCTTTTACTCGACATTTGTATTTTTATTAAGAACATTGTATTTCTTTTTTAATTTGTAGTCAATCCAATTGGTATGCCATATGGATTTGTATTTCCTAAGTGTTGATGTATCCTATTTCTTTCACAATCCATTTGTATTTTTTTAGAATATTGTATTCTTTCTCAAAAGATTGTATTATTTTCACTATATATGCTATTTTCTTCCAAATTTTGTATCCTTTCTTAAATCGTATTCATATGTAATGATTAGATTAGATTGAGATGCAATCAATAATATTTTTATAATACAAATAAAAGAAAAATATATTTGGCAGTCATGTAATACAATTTTATCACTGGATACACTTTTTAGTTTTCACTATGAAAGTAAAATACATACATGACTCAATCATGAATACAATATAGTTACGTGGATAACTATTATGTCTGGAGCAATGATAGCTTTAAGATCATCCTATCGAATGGTTGGTGGTAGTTTCCTCCCGTACATCAAGGACACACCAAACACAAGTGAAAAAAAAAAAGTAAACTCAAATGTCGAAAACAAAAATTAGAAATAAAAAAATTACATGAAAAAATTGGTTGGATGTTTAAGAAAACAAAAATTGGAACACCAAATAAGATTAGATCTCATCCGTAGCAAAACGGGGATGAACAAGGCACCAAGCAACAAATTCAGCAGAAATTTGAACTTTCAGCCCAACGTCGATTTGTATGCCTATTTGTTTGTATGGATCTCCTTTTTTCCGACAAAAACTTTAATCAATTGTCTTGTCTTCTATGGAGAAGGAAGATCATCAATGGAGAATTGAAAGTCGTTAATAAAGGATGAGGAAGATGAGAGAAGTTGTCGTCTATTTTAGTCTCTTAATCTGTATCAATCTCTTTTTTTTGGGCAAAAATCTTGTCTTGCTTTCTACGAAGAAGGAGGATCATCAATGGAGAATTGAAAGTCGTTAATGGATGATGAAGAAGAGAGAGATATTTTGTGCCTATTTTAGTCTCCTAAGATGTAAAGTAAGTAATAATATATTTTCAGCACTATTTACTTAATTTGAAAGATTCTCTCCCCTGATTTTCTCTAATTTGTTATTTGCTTAGTTGTACTTTATTAAGTTAAATTAAAGAAAAAAATTACATAAATCAACAATATAACAAATTAAAATATTGACATTTTTAATAAATATTGAAATTGTAGCTAAAGGATCTTATTAAATGTTAAAATATTGACATTTTGAAAATTTCCTTTTTTTATATATATATATATATGGCATAATACATATATTGACCCCTAAACTTGGCTTCAAATTTTAACTTTGACCTCCAACTTTCATAATGCACAAATAGGCACTTTAACTATCCTACCTTTAAATAAATAAACACGCGATTTTTGGAGCCAAAAGCGTGAAATGCACGCGCTGCCACGTGTATTAGTGACCCACTCAATGGTTGCCAACCTATTCAATGCATGTGGGCCCGTTTTCCTGTCTATTTGACACCTTTTTAATTTGTCATGCATTTATTTTAATGGATATGGACCCCACCTCACTAATTCCATTCCCTTCTCTTTATTTTTGCCTCACAACTTCTTCCTTCACTTTCATTTTGTGGTAAATTAATATTTGAAAATGTCAATTATTTAATTTATAATTTATTTGTCTTATTTCTTTTTTTAATTTATGTGTATTCAAAGATTACATTTAAGATACTATAAATTATTAGACTTAATATTTAAAAAAATTTATTACAAATTTGAAAATTACGTAATATACACTATTAATTACAATAATTACTAATTTAAAATATTTTTTCAATCTAATAAGAGCCTACAAACACACTATACGTTATATTTAAAAGTACTATAAATCATAATTAAAATATANAATTGAAAGTCGTTAATAAAGGATGAGGAAGATGAGAGAAGTTGTCGTCTATTTTAGTCTCTTAATCTGTATCAATCTCTTTTTTTTGGGCAAAAATCTTGTCTTGCTTTCTACGAAGAAGGAGGATCATCAATGGAGAATTGAAAGTCGTTAATGGATGATGAAGAAGAGAGAGATATTTTGTGCCTATTTTAGTCTCCTAAGATGTAAAGTAAGTAATAATATATTTTCAGCACTATTTACTTAATTTGAAAGATTCTCTCCCCTGATTTTCTCTAATTTGTTATTTGCTTAGTTGTACTTTATTAAGTTAAATTAAAGAAAAAAATTACATAAATCAACAATATAATAAATTAAAATATTGACATTTTTAATAAATATTGAAATTGTAGCTAAAGGATCTTATTAAATGTTAAAATATTGACATTTTGAAAATTTCCTTTATATATATATATATATTTATTGTAAAGTAACTATCCAAATTGAGTGGGAACCCTTTCCATTTTGGTCGAATTAGCCCAATCTCCAAACTTGGCCCAAGTATTCCAAGATGACACAAAAGAAGATGAAGTCGGTGAGGGGGACATTAGCAAATCGAGAAGCTACACCAAAGGCAGCGATGATGAAGATATCCAATTCAAATACCACAAAGGGGAATCAGATTAGCGATAGCAAAAAGTTCAATCTTTCCAGATGCCAACAAAAGAAAAAGAAGAAATCCATTGCAAATACCACTCGGATTACGATAGCAAAAAGTTCGATGTTTCCAGATGCCAACAACAGAAGAAGAAGAATAAGAAATCAGTTCATACTTGCCAAGGTATCCCTCCCTCTGATGTATTATACTCTGTACTAGTTGGTTGAATGGATGGATGGGGCTGGCTAATTTTATTTTAAAAAAATTAAACTGCAGAGATGGATATTGTTGCTCATTCTCAGGTGACTCGATTGAGTTTAATTGTTGTTTTTCTTATATATATATAAATTATGTTTATTATTATTATTATTTTGTCTAGGGTTCAATTTTTTCTCAACAAGACTTGATGTGGGAGATCCTCAGTTGGTTACCTGTGCGATCTCTTTTGCGATTCAAATGTGTTGCAAAATCTTGGGACATAACATCGGATCCTTACTTTCAGATGAAGCATCAACGCCATCATGCCAATTCCACAAAATTTCTTGTTGTCCATTGCAACCTCAATAGGGATGATAACTTCTATTCTACTTCTTCTTTATCCTCCCCTGATGATGTACAAAAACTTGATGATCTCCCTCCAAAGAGTCACATACTTTTTGGTTCTTGTCATGGCTTGTTTCTTATCGGGGTTGGTAGTTCTAATAATCAGGTTCTATTGTGGAACCCCTCTACAAGGGAATCAATACTACTTCCCCCTCCCGAATTTGGAATATTAAATTCTTATTTTGCATTGGGATACGATCAAACTACTAATGACTACGTGGTACTTACAATTCACGATGACATGACACTAACCCCTGTAGACCCACACTGTGGAATTCTTGCCCTAAAAAGTGCTTCTTGGAGAAAAGTCTGTATCAAGACACCTACGTTGTTTTGCCCCTGTAGGGATAGCTTTGGTACATGTATGGTATTTATACATGGAGCATTTCATTGGCTTCCTTGCGATTTTCTTGTGGTTTCATTAAGTATTTCAAATCAGACACTTACAGAGATACCATTTCCAGATCAAATGTGCAATCGGCAGCCTCCCAACCTTGGCATCAAACAATGTAGCCTTTCAGTATTGGAAGGAATGCTTTGTATTTCTTCCTCTTGGAGAAGGATTGATGGGGTGGATACTACTTTTATGTTGTGGGCAATGAAAGACTATGGTGTCAAGGAATCTTGGATTCAATTATTTAAAATTAACTTTATCGGACTTGATTTAGCCAAATCGATTTATAGGTTTCCGGATGGTGATGTACTATTTGACGTCTACACTTCAGGCGAAGGAGGGTTTTGTAGGTCACTCAGGACATCCAAAGGACCAATTCAATTATGGTTTGATTGGTTTCATTCATTTTATGAATATAGTACCATTTTTGATGTAACTACTTTCACGGAGAGTTTAATCTCTCCAAAATCACTTCTTTAATATTTAGTTATGTATTGATTGAAACATTTTTATGTAACAAACTCTTGGTCTTATATTAAATTTTATTTTGTCATTTCTGAATTGATCTAATTTGTTGGATGTACCTGAATCCTGTGAGGTTAAAATTATATGTGAAGGTAAGTAAATGGTTGAGCTGCAGATGTTTGAATACCCTTATGTTGCGTGTCATGCCACCTAACCTTTACTTGAAAGTTCAAGTACAAAATTTATGCTCAATAATTCGGATGTGAAACTCAAAAAAAAAAAATGTGTTTTTAACCCTTTACTCTTAAATTAGTATATTATAATATGTTACTAAATTATAATGTGAGTTCTAAGTTTAATTGTTGTTGGTTGGACTTAGACATTTTATGTGTTTTTAGTCTCTCTACCTTTTTTTTTTATCACGATAATGATGTAGCCACGTGTGCTGAAGGGTCATCAATTGAACACCTATTTAAAAAATTATATGAAGTATATAGGTCAAATTCTTGGGTTAATAGCGACACCTATTTAAAAAATTATATGAAGTATATAGGCCATATTCTTGGGTTATTGGCTATTATGAGCCTTATCCGGTTTCATTAAGATGAGGTATATGAAAAGATACCTTTACTAGATCCAATGTGGCATCATCGTATTCATTGTGTGGGTACTTTTATGTTGTTGACAATGAAACGTTATGGTGTCAAGAAATCTTGGACTCAATTATTAAACATAAAATTGTCCCATCTTTATATAGGCAAGTCCATTTATAGGTTTGCAGATGGTGATCTGCAATAAAAAACTTCAGTCAGTAAGGACATCCAAAGGACCATTTTGATTATAGTCTAGTTCATTGGTTAAACGTGGTAACATATAGTTGAAATAATTACTTTCAATGAGAGTTTGATCGATTCAGAATTACTTATTTAATATTTGATTATGTTGATCATGTAACAAACTCTTGGTCTTATGAAGTTTATTTATTGATCTCTCCAATATTACTTGTATTTGAGAAATTTGTAGGCATTAAGAAAGTGTTGCTGCAAAGAAGGTGAACTTTACAATGCAACTTACAGATTCCAACTTTCTTACATGAGTTTCTTCTCAAAATCTTCCTTCACTACATCAAAATGATTTTTAGCAGTAATTAATTAACAAAAATAGCTTAATTACCACTAAATATGTATATTTAGAGGCAATTAGCACTCTCTCTAAAGCCTATTACGACATTGATCCACTGACAATAAACTAATGTTAGTAAAGACTTATACTCTTTGTTAATATGCATATTTATTATCGTTAAAAACTGTTTTTGTTATAGTGTCCGTTAAGTGAATAAATTCCATTGTTCTAACAAATGATCACAATACATCGATGTCTTCTTTGGCTTTATTGTGGAAATTGTCATTCAGATAAAGACTTAAAGAGTGGCTACATAGAGAGATTAGTCTAGGCAACATAGTATCTATTAGGTGCTACATGATAAAGTATTAAGGATTGTGACATGAGACTTTTTTATTAAGAGAAAAGGAAAGGTTTTTTCTTTTTTTAATTGAAGACGACATCTAAAAGAAATTATTTTATTTATTAAGGTTCTTCTTTGAAATTGAGTTAATATGACATTCAGAATTTACCTTTTTTGAATTCCTAATTAAAAGAGTCTAATTGAAACACTTAATTATTAATTAATGTGTTTAATTGAAATACGACTTAGAGCTTGTTTGACACTGTTGTTAGAAGGTCAGAAACACTTATTTTGAGAAAAAAAAAAACTCTTATATTGAAAAATTAAGTGTTTGTCAAATCAGTAAAAGTGCTTTTAAATGAAAGCAGAAACAATTTTTCTATGATTGAGAAAAAACTGAAATTTTCTGTTGTTTTAAAAAAGTAGCAGAATTTTTTTTTTTTCAATACTAAAATATCCTTTTCACATATACAATTTATCAATATATTTATTATTAATTAATTAGCATATTTCATAAGTTTGTTCATTTAAGAATTTTAATTTTTTATTTTTATAATAAATTTTATAATTTATTTTACATTTATATATTATTATTTTATATATTTTGTGTACTATTTTGTAGAATTAGAAAAAAGGTAACACCAATTTTTTTTCAAGATTAGGGAAAAGAAGAAAAAAAAATAACAATTAAAGATTTCAGCCTCCCAAAAAAGATATAATATTGATTGAAAATTTAAACATGTAATTACAATTTTTTTTAAAATATAAATTTAATCAATTTTTTTACAATAGATATGTAAAGTAGTTTCTCTCTATAAAATAATTTTAATATTAGAAGTACGTTAATAGTTTTTCTTTTTTTGTAATTTGACTCTTGAAAGCACTTTTTATAAAAGATTAGCCAAACGCAATTTGCTTATGAAATACACTTTTCAAATGAATTAGCCAATCAGGAATTGTATCTTTTTTCATAAGCATTTTTCTAAAAAGTCATTTTTTAAAAAAAAGTGCTTCTAAAAATAAGTTGTTTTTAGCACATTAAACTGTTTGACATTGCTTTTGGGAGGCCAAAAGTGTTTTTTCTTGAGAAAACAAGTATTTTTTTTTATAAAAAAATTAAGTGTTTGACAAATTCTTAAAATTGCTTTTAAATGGAAGCAGAAGTAGTTTTTCTGTTGTTGGGATGGAGCTAAAAAATTTTGCTTCTTAAAAACAACAGAAGCAAATTTTTTTTAAGGACTAAAATATCCCTTCCATATATACATATTTACCTATATATCCCTTATTAATTAACATATCTCATAAGTTTGGTTAAGTTTCATTCAAAAAAATTATTTTTAATTTTTAATTTTATATAATAAATTTTCTATTTTATTCTATATTTATATATTATTTTACGTTTTATTTTACAGAATTAGAAATAAAGGTAACGACAATATTTTTGTGGGATTGAAAATACGAAGGACTTTATTATTTTTTTTTTTTGGGGGGGGGGGGATTTCTTTTATATAGTGGTTTAATTTGTGGAATAGTTTTAAAATTTATTTTGCTTGATATTTTTAATTATATTCAAATCATCATGTTAATATTATATTAATAATTAATTTATTTACCTATGTATAATATTGATCAAAAATTTGAATATGTACATTAATTTTAATTAATTTTTTAATAGATATTTAAAATAATTTGTCTCTATAAATTAATCTTAATATTAAAAGCACCTTGATAGTTATCCTTTTTTCGTAATTTGACTCTCAAAATCACTTTGTAAAAAGGATTAGTCAAACATAATTTGCTTATCAAAAGCATTTTCAAATGAATTAGACAAACACAAATTATTATTTTTTCAAAAGCGTTTTTTTATAAAGTCATTTTAAAAAAGTACTTCTACAAATAAACAGGTTTTAGTAGCAATGCTAAACATGCTCTCAGTTTGAGTATCTAACTAGATTATCCTGCGACAATATAAAGATTGCATGTAAAAATAATAAATAATGGATTATAATAAATGCAATAATATATTTATGTAAATAAAAAAATTACAATATATGCAATAATATATTTATTCAAATAAACAAAATGTGTTTTTTCTAAATTGCTATGAATATCTTAAATTTAACTCTTTCACCCAATTTGATTTCGTATATAAATATGTATCTTGTTCCAATAACAATTATAGTTCACCAAGTATTTCTCAAGGAAAAACCAATTTTAATATATTTATAATTAACTTACTGGTTATAAAACTTAAATCATTAAAATGTTTCTATATCAAAATTGATTCTTAATCCTAAAAATAAAAAAGAAATATAATACATGATAAATAATACTATAGTAGTAATTAGTATTATAATAATAAATTATTACTAATAAGTTAAAATTTTCTTCTCTCCTATAAGGCAATTAGGACTCTAAATTTATTTTACCAAATTAGTTTAAGTATTTTGTTTTCTGAGTTACCAAATAAAGAATTATTTACCATTCTTGTTTCATCATGTTAGCAATAAGAATTAAGAACTACGTACGACGCTATAAGACTAGGCCTGCTACTGCCAAAGTTAGAATAGAACGTTGATTAATGAAGAGAAAATAATTCAATCCTCTCATACACTACTCTGTGTTTTCTTTTGTTGATGAACAATTTTTCTCTTTAGTTGCCTCCCCATTTATATGAGAATACAATCCAGACACTCCTGCAACACAGAAAACAACTCAGTATACTTATTGAAGAGAAACAATATCATTCAATTTCACAATGAAACTCCGAAGCAAGAATGGGCTACAATTCACGCCGGCATGTAAGTACTCAATTAATTTATTTATAGCCTAAATCTTTGATTATATGGAAATCTGAAAAAAAAAAAAAAAGTTGAGTTACAGAACGCAACTAATATTTCACATAAAGAATAAATATCAATTTTTTTTAACAAAAGTTATAAGAATTATAGAAATTTAATATTTGTAGTGCATATTCTAAATTTGTATGAAATAGTACATTTTGTGTTTGTTCCACTTATTAGAATACCACAAGCATATTTGAAAATTCAGAAGTGCACACAGTTAAAGTGAAGTAATCATAAACTATGATACATATAAGTCAACTTTTTAAGAACTGTAGTTTGCATAATTCAAATTCAAAATTAATTTAGATTTTCATTATTGGTTACATATTTTTGTGTTGGATTTGTATCATTTACATTTTCTATTGGAGATGTTTATTGTTATAACACTAATAGATTCTACTTTTTCTTTTACACGACAGATAAAGGCGAAGATTCATATATGTACACCATTAAATTACACTATAAGGGTTGGTGGGTGTTTGAGCCAGTGATGAACTATGTTAATGGACATATAACTTATTATGACTATTGCAATCGAAATGAAAATTCCATTATTCAGATGAGGCAGTGTATGAAAAAGTTTAACGTCAATGATAAAAAGGTGAAATTTTGGTTCAAGTTTGTGCCTTATTTTGAGATGAGTATAAGACTTTTGACAACTGATTTAGATATGTATAACCTTGTCTACAAAATACCTAACAGTAGAAATATTTGTTGAGCACATGGAAGAGGACCAATGGAACTATGATGTAGCTGATTCCGAGGGCAACCCACTACAAGGCGGAGAAGATTTGATAGATGTGAATGTAACAGAGAAAAGTGATGAGAGTGATGCCACATGTGAAGAATGTGAGTCATTTAATGACTCTGATTATTCCTTGGAAGAAGATGATATGATTTTTGATAAAATCGTTGACTCTACTGTAGAATGGATTGGCCTTAATGGGAGAAACAGAGAAAATCAAGTGAAAGAAAAAACGATGGAGGTTGGAGTTGCCTCAAACATGTTGGCTATGTTTCCCAATGACACTAAAGAAAATGATTGTGCTACATCAGATGAGGAATTAATGAGTTTACATGGAGATTCTGATGATGAAAATCTTAAAAGATCCACTGTTTTTAACCCAACTAGGGATTTGGAGGATCCAAAATTTAAGTTTACACTTAATATGATTTTCAGCAATAGCAAAGAATTCAAGTGGGCAGTTGAGGTACATGATGTGTTCCAAAAAAAAGACATCAAGTTTAAGAATAACGAAAGTGCAAGGTCGAGGGCCATTTGTAAGGTGTCAAGTTGCAAATGGTTCATATTTGCATCAAAGTCTAATCAAGATGAACCTGTCAAGATCAAGACAATAGACCCTGACCATTCTTGTGGCAAACAAAGAGATAACAAGACTATTGACTCTGGATTTTTGGCTAAGAAGTACGTAGAAGAATTTAGAATAAATCCAAGTTGGGGAGTAAAAGAATTTCAAACTCATGTGATGAGGACTCATAATTATACTATTACTCGAACCCAAGCTTATATGGCAAAGAGGAAGGCATTAGATCTAATTACAGGAACTAAAGAAGAACAATTTGATATGTTATGGGATTACTGTGCTGAGCTAAGGAGGAGTAATCCAAGGACTACATGTATTTTGAAGCTAGATGAAAATCCAAAAACAATGGTTAATGATAGAAAAAGATTTTTGAAACTTTATATATGTTTTGCAGCTTGCAAACAGGGCATTTTAGCCGGATGTCGACCGATAATAGGGGTTGATGGATATCATTTGAAAGGGCACCAATAGGGGAGTCAACTATTTACAACAGTAGGCATTGATGGAAGTGACAACATATATCCTATTGCATTCGCAATTGTAGAAGGTGAACTAAAGGAAACGTGGAAGTGGGTGGAAATGGTTCCTAACGCTTCTTGATGAGGACCTAGGAATATCACAAAACCCTTTTGCATGGACTTTCATTTATGATCAACAAAAGGGTTTAATTCCAGCATTTGATGAGATAATGCCAGATGTGGCACACAGATTTTGTGTGAGACATCTACCCAATAATTTCAAAACTGAAGGTTTTGGAGGACAAACACTGAAGGATATCCTATGGAAAGCTGCTAGGGCAACTACAGAACCTGAATTCTCCAAGCATATGAAAGATATGGAAAAAATAGATCCAAAAGCTCCAGAATGGTTTATTAATAAGCCACCAAGTCACTGGTCAAGATCTTTTTTCTCTTCTTTTCCAAAAATGTGATGTGTTGTTAAACAATTTGTGTGAGTCATTCAATAGTGTACTTATACATGTAAGAGACAAGTATATTTGGATAATGATTGAATCAATTCCAAACATCAAAAGAACAGAGATAAAATGATGAAGAACTGCCAGAGAATCTGTCCCAAAATCATGTTGAAGCTAGGAAAATATAAGGCAAAAGCGGCTGAATGTATTGCCATTAAATCTGATCAATTCCACTACCAGATTGAGGACATCTATCTTAGACTACTCTCTGTTGATCATAAAGATAAGACATGTTCGTGTAGGAGATGGGACTTAACAGGATTACCTTGTAATCATGCTATTGCAGCTATATGGGTTACGAAGGATGAGCCTGAAATATATGTTCATGAATGTTATACACTTGATCTGTACATGAAGAGTTACAGTCCATCCATCCTGCCAATTGTGAGCTTTGAGCAATGGCGTAAGACAGGTATTGAACCACCATTGCCACCAATATACAAAGCACAACCAGGGAGACCAAGAAAACTAAGGAAGAGAGGGATTGACGAGACAACTAAAAAAGAATCAGATTCTGGAAAGCTTACCTTGTTAAAAGCATCAACAAAAGGCAGAAAAAAGAAGTGTGGAACATTAGGGCACAATAGTAGAAAGTGCCCTATTCTTATGGAGAGAATCCACTCTGAAGTTCAACAGCAACAAATTCATCAAGTCAGAAAGGAAGGCCCTTCTACACCTAATAATGCAACAGAAGTAAGTAGTCAAATAAATTGGTTCTTTTCAGTTATTGTTGTCTACTTAATGATGCAATAGAAGTAGTCAAACAAGTCCAGGATAATGATACAATTTTTTTTATTGTAGGGTTCAAGCATCATTATTGAGAGTGCGACATCAATGCAGTCCAATTCTTTTATAGCTGAACAAACTGTAATTACCTTTCTTGTTATCTACTAATGTTTCTTGTAACCGACTTACTATCTTCTAATGCTGCTTGTATCCGACTTACTATCTGACATTTTTTCTTATATATATAGGTCAATCAACTTAACCAACCAAGGGTACCAAAAGAGCAATTGAGAAGTTCTGCTTTCATTTTAGAAGAAATTGGTGAGCATCCAGAGAAGTTACAAGACCACTCTTTATCGAGAGAATGGGAACATAATACGTACCAATATCAAAATTACAAGAAGTACTTTCTCAAAGTAGCAAGAGGGTGGGAAGTGATCCACGGGCCAAGAAAAAAAATGTTCCTTAAATAAAGAAGTACATACACAAGTTTAGATCTAGTTCTTTCATTATGACGTTGAAGTTATTCATGTCCATGGATGATTTTGTTTTCTTTTTTGAAACTTTATGCAACTTAAATAGTTACTTTTCCATGGTCAGTCTTCATAACTGTTCTTCAATATGACGCGAGAAAGAATTTTTATTGAGTTCCACAAGGATAAAATCTATGAAAGACGAGAGAATCAATTATTGAATTCTCATGAGAATTTGAAGTTACTAATTTAAAATTTATGCATCAACTTTAAGTTCACAAAATATTAGTTTACATAGTTGCTTTAGTCTATCAATTTTAACATGTATATTGTATTTAAGGATAGTGTATCTTGTAAAATAGTGAAAGGTGCAGCAAGACTAAAAATGTTATTTCTAATTAGCTAATTCCTTTATACATATCTCAATTAACCATTCAGAAATTTGAACCAAATCCTCCTTCCCCGAGTTTGTTTTCTACTTTGAGTTATTTGTTGCTGAGGCAATCGCCTCAAATTCAATTAGCGGAAGTTCAATTGGATCTTCTTTCTTTAATTGACAACCCCATAAATTCTATTATCAAATATTTGGCAATAACGAACAAGCTTCTTAGCTTAAATATGGCCAGTAAACACAATTTTCAAATACTAAATTCATTCTACAAAGATTATTTCTGTTAGAGAATAAAAAGTTTAAGCTCTTATAGAATGACGTACCTTTAAGAAGATTGAGGTTCAAATGTAAAGTTTTCTATCATTCACTATGGTTGTGATCAACTAGTGCTTCCAACCATCATTTACATCTGCAGTTTCAGGACAAAGCAACAAAATTTAGACCATTTCAGGGCATAGCAACACAGACAACAAGGACCCATATAGCCGACTCCAACTTTCTTGCGACTGACACATGATTTTGTACATCAGTCATTCCATGTGTTATATGGTTCGTTTGATTTATATGAAAAAGCTAACAGCTATAGTTGGCAAACTGAAGTGCATTTTACTATTTGCAAAGTTGTACAATCAAAAGCCATGACTTCTTATATTTCTAAGAGCCCGAGCAACTAAGGCTGCCACTTGTTTTCTCCTTGTTCGAAAAGTGACGCAGAATGATTAAGAGTGTATTTATCTTTATACAAACATTCCGGTTTCAGATCTTAGTTGCCAAAGAAAGTTATCCAAATGCTCGAAGTTGTCCTAAGGAGATACCTTTGGATTGGGAAGGCAGAAATGTCACGGAAAGCACTGCTAGCATGGGAAAAATTTTGCTAACCCAAAGACGGCAGGTGAATTTAATGTCATTGACATTGTAACATGAAATTGAGCTTCCATATGCAAACTATTGTGGAACCTCTATATAAAGGAGAATAGACTCTAGACACACTGCTACTACGATAAGCAAGGATCCATCAAGGAGGTCAGGCCCTATGTAAGTTGGACATCAAGGAAGCTTTTAATAATGTTCATTGGGATTTCCTTGTAGGCATACTCAAGTTAAAGGGCCACCAAACAATCATATTATCATATGATATGATTCCTCTCTGCAAACTGGAAATGGAATGAAGATATTTTCATGGAGGAGTCTTTGGCTTGGACATTCAGCATTAATGGAGCAGCACCCCATTCTTTTCAGCATTGCCCAAAACTAGAATGCTATTGTTTCTAACTTTTAGAATGGACATGGCTGAAATTTAATTTTAGGTGCGGTATCAATGACTTGAACTGAGCAGTGTGTTTTCTCAAGGACTTAACGTTTATCCCTAGATTTGGGCATGTAGCTTTCTCCGTTCCCCCTTCGTCGGGCGGTGCTTGTGTGGAGGGTGTGCCACCTGAAATCGGGCTTGAAGCTCTCACCTTACCAACAAGCCGAGAGTTGATGGTTGTTGGTCTTGACGTAAGCATAAAAAAAATCACACTACCAAAATTTTACCTACCTTAAACTTAAGCTACCATGTACAAATTTTTCGTAAGCAAAAGCTTCATATATCAAATCAGATAAAACATTAATCATAAAGCTTAATCATAAATTCAGATAAAAACAACGGAATTCAAGAAACAAAAAGGCTGGACCGAAGCTTGCAAGAAAAAAGATCGAAGAGGGATGGGAAAAAAATACCTCTAGCTCAAACCGAAAAATAGAGAAGAAAACTCAAAATTTGATAAAATCTGAGCAAAATTCCTTCCGATATGAGCTCTGCCTTGAATTTTCTCCTAAAATTTCATCAACAATTTGTTGAGTTCAGCCATTCTAAAGCTAAGAAAGAAACGGGAGAGAGAAAGAGATATCATTTTGAGAAGGGAAAAGGGTCATATTTGCCCCTGTACTCTTAGAAAAAAGCTATATTTACCCCTGATCATACTTTTTTGGTATATTTGCCCTTATCATCCAATTTTGGGATCATATTTACCCTTGAACATCATTTTTCTATTCTTATTATCCTACGTGGCGCCTACATGGATATATTTTTATCACAATTAAAAGTTACTCTCATTTTAATTATTATACCGACCCAATATTATAATCATTTACCACTCATGTAATCAATTTAAACCAATTGCTAATATCATATTTCCCTCGCCAGTTGTCACTTTCGTGTAGACAAACACATGCATCAACAGAGAGAGGGAGCTGGGGTGATTCCGTTTGAATGAGATTTTAATTTGTGATTCAATTTGAATCACAAATTAAAATCTTTGATTCAATAAATTTGTAGAATATTTTTATGCAGCAATGAAATTGTTTGTGGTAGTTTGTCTCGTGTATACAACTTCGATTTTCTTTTCTTCAGAAAATCAGTTAGAGCATTATGACAGAAAACAATGTTTATCAAATGACAAGAGTGTTTTTTTCTTTAATTTCTTTCAAAAAGTTCTTGGGAAAAGTTAAAATCCATTGAAGAAAAACTAATGTCAACAATACATATCATATGCTGCATCTCATCTAGATAATCTTGGTGATGTAAAAGTACATCTATATGAGATGCAACCCTAGTTCTCTCTGTGTTGATGCCTGTGTTTGTCTACATGAAAGTAACGATCGGCGAGGGAAATAAGGTATTAGCAGTTGGTTTAACTTGATTACATGAGTGGTTAATGATCATAATATTGGGTCGGAAAAATAATTAAATTGAGAGTAATTTTTAATTGTGATAAAAATATATCCACGTAGGCGCCAAGTAGGATAATAAGAAATAGAAAAATGAGACTTAACTGTTCAAGGGCAAATATGACCCCAAAGTTGGATGTCAAGGGCAAATATATCAAAAAAGTATGACGAGGGATAAATATAACCTTTTTCTAAGAGTACAGGGGCAAATATGACCCTTTTCCGAAGTATGGGTTTTACTTTGAAGCTTCACTTTCCCAAATGAATGACACTACTTTGGGAAGTGCAATTTACTGTGAAATGGGTTAATTTACGTGAACTCTAACAAAAAATATTATTATTTATATATATGATTATTGTAATACCAAAATGATCCCTGATGATCTGTTTAAATTGACATTCACTGTTAGTAGAAGGACTGAAATCACTTACTTCAATTAATTAAAGGTTAAGTATGATTAGTGACATATCATAGGGACCAAAACCAAAATAAGACAATAACACAGGGACGAAAACAATTATTTTCTCATTAACGAAATTCTGGTTGAAGTTAGAAATAATGAAGGCAAGGTGATGATCATTAATCAAAAGGCTGAATATGAAACCATCCCTGCGTTCTGTTTTCATTGCAAAATACAAGGTCATAGGGATGAAAAATGCAGAAAATTACACCCCGAGCTGAGAAGTGAACATGTGAATGAGGGTGAAAAAATAGACAGAATATCCATCAAGATAACAGGCAATTGGAACATCAACAGAGGCAAGGAACTAGAAAGGAGAAAGTTGTGATCACCAAGCCAACTGAGCAAAATCGCTGCCATGGTGTTCAAACAGATGAATGGCAAACTATCGGAGGAAGAAGAGGCAAACCTGTTAATAATACTACCATCGAAGAAAGCTCCAAGATTCCTAAGAACAATGTTACCACTAGAGAATCAGATAGGGGAACTGAGGGCACCCAAATGCTGCAGAAAAAAAATGGTCAAACCACTGTGGTTATTACGCATGCTAACAACATTGACGAGGATAAAATAGAGACTACAAATATCAACTCCAGTTCTGAACAACAAAAGGGTACCGAATTCCAACATTCCTCTATAAAGAATCACTTAAGTCAATCCAAAGGAAAGAAAGGAAGAAAGCAACAGAAATCCAAACTCCAAAAACTTCAGGGTAATGTAAGAAGAGTCAAACAATAGAAGGAAATTATCTATACTGACATGGAGGTGAAGGACAGTCCTCTAGTCAATATGAAAGTAGAGGATCTCAACAAAGAATGAAAGAAGTTCTCCTCAAGAATCACTATCCCTTCGGAGGTGATCCTAACTAATGAAGGAAAATTTTCTGCAGGATAACAATCTCAAACCTTTTTTTGGTCTTGATCTCATAACTACTGGAATGCGAGACGGGAACATCAATAAAGAAAAGGAGCAGGAAGAACTCAAAAGAAAGAACGTATTTTTTGAAATGAAAAATACTAACATCAACAATCATTCTCAAATCTTTGAAGTAGATAAGGATACTGCTTACGAAGATTGTGAAAATGACATCACGATGGAGAATGACACATTAGATCTAGAATCTTCCAAATCAGATGATGGTATTGTAAGAGGAAATAAACATAACAACCATGATGAATCAGTGGCTAATACCCCTTCGTAGGACCAATTGAAGGTGACAAACTACAACAATATATCCCCTAAGGGTAATGGTATTTCTCAATTTATAGACTGCGAAACTTCAAATAGCGGAGTTTCAAACTCCTACGACAATGATCAAAATGACCTCTACCCCCAATGGTATCCATGATTAAAACACTCTCGTGATTAGGGGTATAGGCTCTCAAGGAGC
>NC_064287.1:4607789-4611086 GCF_019186545.1 Solanum stenotomum | reverse complement strand
AATTTGAATATTTCATTAATATTATTTACGATATATTATAGAAATAACATATCTTGGGTTCTTTGGTACATATATAAATTTTCATCCATTAATTGTTCTAATAATTTTATATCTTTCATAGATTATGTCCAATATTGTAAATATTCGTAGTTCATTTTAGTCTGAATTAATTTTTAAATCGTACCATTCTATTCTTTCGTAGTCTAAATCATGTAAATCTATTTCATACCATTGTGGGTTTAATATATCTTCCGATTCGTTATCATTAAATATTTTTTCCCATATGGTCCTTCTTAATTCAATTATGTTTATATCTTTGAGTATATATAATATTAAAGTTTCGTAGTTTTTTATCATTTCGTAAGTGGTCATGTTCTTTATTGTAATGACCCTAAAGGTCATTTTTGGAAATTTTCATAAAATGACCGTTTTACCCCTCCCGATAGTTTCCCCGAGTCCTAATTGTTATATTTTCGAAGTTGGTTTGAAGGAAAATTGATGAAAAGTTGAGTTTATGGAAAGTTGAGTGTTTAAGAGTTAAAATTTGGTTAAAAGTGTTATTTCGAGTCATTTGGAGTTTCGAGACTCGAATCGGATTTTCGTCGATTCCATCAATTTTAGAATGTCGAAACGGGTCTATGAGAATTTATGGAGTCGAATTTGGAGTTAAAACGAAGATTTGAGGTCCTAAGTTGCAAAAATTGTGAAATTTTGATCAAGAGTTGACTTTGGTCAATAAACGAGGTTCCGGTGCTCGAAATGGAATTCTGAGGGCACCGTTGGATTCAGGGGGTGATTCGAAGTCTAGAATAAGTCTTGGTTGAATTTTTAGAGGCCCCGAGTGCGTTTTGAGTTTTTGAGCCTAAAGTTAGTTTCTTGACGCCTTATCGGATACCGGGTCAAGGAGACCTCGAATTCAAATTCTGATGATTTCATTGAGTCCGAAATGTCATTTTCAAGCTAGTAGCATATTTGGTTTGTGTTCGGAAAGTGTCAAATGAGTTTTGGATGAGCTTTTAAGCTTCTTGGATGCTTTGACACTATTTCAACAAATTGTGGCAACTAAAGGGTTCATTATTAATTTTAAAGGTCGAAAAATTATTCTGAAGGTTCTAAAATTTTGAGCATGAATTATAGGACTTATCTGCAAATTTTGGTGCATTTTCGCTAACCCGAGATTGGACTTTTATCGCAAATAAGAAATAATTGTTTACCGAGTAGAAATGATATTTGACTGGGCAAACGAGCATGAAATTGAGCTCCGATTGAACGAGCAGGTTCGTATCATTATTTAAGACATTTACAAAAAAGAATCGGGTCATTTCACTATCGTATGAGGAAATTACGGCCTTTTTAGTGAAAGATTAACTGCTGTTTTTCTGGTGCATAACAGCCATGTACTGTTATAAAAATCTCAGACTGTGTTCATTTGGTATTTTGAGCATATCGGGAGTTCTAGAGATCGGAATGGAGTGATTCTTACGGGTTTCTTCTTGAATTAATATGAGGGTTAGTATTCAATCTTCAATTCGACATTTTCTCATAATTTCTTTATCTGGTTTTTTTTCCTATCCGTAAATCTCTTGGGAAAAATTGGGGTTTTATCGATTTGGACTCCCTTTTTGATGAAAAAGGTATATTTACGATCCTTATGTTATGGGTAAACTGATTTTAACATAAAATTATTGATTCATCGATTATTTTCATCATATTAACCGCGTACAATTTGGACTTTCCCGGTAAAGTTAAAGTTTGATAAATTGAGAATTTCAAGGTCGATCTTAACTCCGTTTTTGATGAAATTTCATATTTGAACTTATCTAAGCATGGGTAAGATGTTTTTCAAGAGATATTTCATTTTCGAGTCGGGGTTTCGGATCCGAATATTTTAGGCTTCTTCAAGAACGTGGATTTTCCTTCAAATTGAGTTTGTGAATTGATTTCAACTCTGTTTTCAAATTGGTTTTCAGTATTAGCTTCCAAATACTTTAAGGATCATTTTACATCAAAAATTTCCAGATTTGGGTATCATTTCCTGGTATGAGACTTTTGGATCGTTTTGCCCTTTTTCCCTAAATTTCTTGATTTTGGTGTCATTGGACTCGAATTGTGATTGTGAATAATTGTTTGAATAGATTATCGTGATCCGGATTATACTCGGAAAGGAAAGGCTCAAGTCAAGTAACTTTTGGAGTTCGTTTTAAGGCAAGTGGCTTCCAAACTTTGTAAAACTATTAGACTACGCATGACTACTTTCCTAATTGTGTTGGGGAGTAATGGGGATTGAGGATGGTTTTATTTGTTGATTGAAATTGTTGTAAATGAAAGATGGGGAATAAAACGAGCTAAATATGTTATATGTGACTTGAATTTGTTGAATAAGTCATGTGATAACTGATATTGAGTGGATAGAAGAGCATAAGTAGGCTATGATTGATACAAACACTGATGTTGAGACAAATGATGTGTAATACTATGATGTGGTCGTGATATGGTTGTGATTGAGACATGTGATGTGTAATACTATGATGTGGTCGTGATATGGTTGTGATGTGTAATACTATGATGTGGTCGTGATATGGTTGTGATTGAAACAGGTGATGTGTAATACTATGATGTGGTCGTGATATGGTTGTGATTGAGACAGGTGTTGTGTAATACTATGATGTCATCGTGATATGATTGTGATTGATGACATGTGCATATTCATTATTCATCCCATGTGTGAACTATCTGTTGCATAAGTTCTGAGACACTGATATGAGAATGGATGGATATGAGACACAGTTGAGACTAGCTCCGGCTAGAGATATATGAGATGGACTAGCTCCGGCTAGCGATTTGGTTGCCGATGGGATCTGGTTCCGGCAGTGATACATGGTCCACGTGTGGCCCCCATGGGTTCTGATTTGAGTATTCAGCGCGGACTGATTACGTCAACAGATGTGTATCGTAGGACAGACATGCATCACGACTACATGACATCATTATTGCATTTTGCATCGCATTTGCCTTATCTTTGTCTGTGATGTGTGGATTGTATCGGTTTACCCTTCATATGTGGAATTTGATCTACTTGCTCTTATTTGTTGATCGGAGGTTGATGAGGATATACTGTTGGTTCTGGATGTTGAATATGATCTGTTTAGTATAGGTTGTTTGGTTTGCTGCTAGATTGAAGTTTCGGTGGTTCGGTTGGGATTGAAAGGAGTTGTTTGTAGCTGCTAGTTTTGCTTAGTTTAGAGTTACTTGCGAGTACATGTGGTTTTCGGTACTCACCCTTGCCTCTACACAATT
>NC_064287.1:4606084-4607747 GCF_019186545.1 Solanum stenotomum | reverse complement strand
GGCTTAGTATTTTCTTTAGCAGATTGAGCTTCGGGACATACTCGAGAGGTAGCGGTTCATTCCAGACGTGCCCTTGAGTTATCTTTACTTTCAGTTTTGTTCTATTTGAGAACTATACTCTGAGACTTGTATATTTTTATTCGAATTCTGTATTTAGAGGTTTGTACATGTGACAACCAAATTCTGGGTAGTGTTGAGTCTTATTTAAAGTCTTCCGCTTATTTATTATCTTTTATTCTCGTATTTCTACTTCTCTATCGTTGTGGTTGGGTTAGGCTGACTTGTCCGGTGGGAAATGGACACGTGCCATCACATCCGGATTTGGGGTGTGACAAAATAGTATCAGAGCCCAAGGTTCATAGGTCTCACGTGTACAAGCCAAGTCTAAGTAGTGTTTCGAGGATCGGTACGGAGACGTCTGTACTTATCTTTGAGAGGCTATGGTGACTTTTAGGAAAGATCTTTATCACTTGATTCTCTATCATGTGTCCTTGGTCCGATCTAATTCTTATCACTTCACTCTGTTCTCTCTCATTGTAATGACTCGTGGTTGGTCCTGCGTGGGTGCGAGTTTAGGTGTCATCGCGTGATTTTAGTGTTAGATCTGGTTTTGATGCGGAGGTGATAGGCTTGTGGAAAGGAAGTGTGATCAGACATGGAATTCTCTTCGAGACGAGTGAGTAAGGTTGTGGCCAAGGGATGTGTTTTGAGTTTATGGTATTGAAAGATGAACATTTATTAAGAGACTTCAGTAACGTCTTATTTCTCCGGTCATTTATTCAACAACGAGAATATTGCTTGTGTGACTTATACGACGGAAGTGGCTAAACAATGAAGAATGGTGTAAGTAAGAGAATGACTATGTTGAGAGTGCTGCGACTTTGGAAACTACAGTTTGTGAAGTTCGTCATAAGGGAATGGATTGCGTAGTATATTATGATGATGAAGTTGCACCAACCAAAATCAGAAGTTCTACGGTGGTTTTATAGTGTGGGTGTATATCATTACAAGGTCATTGTACGGAGACTACGACGGTACTCATGTTATCTTGGTTAGGGTTATGGGCTATGTTATTTCTGCCATCGATCGAGCTTAAGAAATTGTGCATATCATTTTCGGCCCGAGACTGAAGTGCTTTGGTAATGTTTTGCAACTATTTAATGAGTGTAAATGAACAGGTTGTTTGAGTACGACCTTCTCAATGGATCTAATGTCTTCTAGTGGTGGATTTAGCGGTTGTTCATGATGTGGTACTAGTGATATATGGAAGCGGAGAAATTTGAGTTGTCAGCTGTTTCACCTAATCGGGTCAGAAGGTTGATGTTGCATTCTCGATTGAGAAATCAAGTGGTTGCTACTATGAACGCTTGAGTTAAGCATTAATTATAATGAAAGTTATAGTGGTGGATCGAGTGAATCGATCCTGTCTTGTTTCTAGGACAAGGTACGACCCTTGGGTGGTCATGATCATATTGGAAACTAATGACTTCATGATGAGTCAAAAGAAATGGGCAACAATAAGCCATGGATGAAGAAAGTTTTAACAAGTATACTCGTGTAAAGGCAATTAAGGATTTTAGCGAGAAGGTACGATTAAAAAGGAATCGGGTTGGTTTTGTCAAGATGTGGGTTGGCAAGGTAAGAGATGATTGGTTGTATCAAC
>NC_064287.1:4603445-4605134 GCF_019186545.1 Solanum stenotomum | reverse complement strand
CATCTCTGGACTTCATCCATATCTGCTTTCCTTAGCTCCCTTGAATTGGAATAAATCATTAGCTGATCTCTTGCATAGTAGCTCCATATAGCGTTTCCGTTTAAATAATTATTTGCTAGCTCCTGTATGATAGTTGATATACCAATTATTCTTTTGTTGGCATAAAAACTTGGTATCTCTATTATACATATCTCTTCTTGTTGTCCGATGTTCTCGGGTATAATCATATCTTTAGTCAGTCCTATCTTGATAACCTGTATTGGAGGCTTTATTTCCTCGTATAATATCTCCGCTGGTGCTGTATAGAATTTTATATAAAATAAATTTCCTTTTGTAACTCTTTTGTATGTGACGAATGCTTTGTGTAGCTCTGGTATTCCACTAACTTCTTCTTCATCGTATGTGTATATGATATTTAACAGTCCGTAGTTGTAACATGTTCTTACTAAATTAGCGTTAGTTTTTGGCTGTGCAATTAACTTGTTATATCCTTGTAACTTTTGTGTCAAATAATCTTGGTTTGGTTCTTTTGTAGTTGATATGGGGTTGCGGTTTAAATAAGTTTGAATTTTGTGTATATTTTCGATATAGGTTCGTGTGATGTAGTTATATGTCTTTTTCTCATTTTGGTTTTGCAAACTATCTGCGTATGTAGATGTTTGTGGTTCTATGGACATATGTCTAGGTGTCCTTTGGGTAAATGGTTTTGCGAATAGCTGGTTTAAGTTTGCATTTTTATGTTGTTTATCGCTAACTTGTTTGCATGTACCTGCAGCTGTATTTAAACAAACATTATGGGTTTTAAAGAGTTTTCCATCGTCTCCTTTTAGCTCTGGGTTTTTTCCGTCTTCCGATCGACGTAGCTCCGCATTTTTATAGTCATGTTGCTGACTAGCTTTAGACTTCAGATTATCTTCATTAGTCTTTAGCTTTTGTATCTCGTTGTTCATACTATCCACTTTTGTACAAAGTGTAGTAATAGCTTTGAGTATCTTTTCGATTGTATCTTCTTCCTCAGTCTCAGTCTGAGTAACTTTGTCGTGATAGGTAATCTGCAATGACATTCTTATCAGTTTTTATTACTTCAATTGTGAATGTAAAATTTAATATATTTAATATCAATCTCCTTATTTCTTTTGTTGTTACCGAATCTTGTATTTTTCTTGTTAGCCACCATTTTACTTGTGTATTATATGTTCTTATAATAAATTCGTTATATACAATATATGGTTCAAATGATAATAAACACTTATACACTGAATATAATTCTTTTCTATTTATTTCCCATTTTATTTCTGTATTATTAAATGTTCTTGAATAATACCTACAATGATGTTCTATCGTATTGCCATCATATCTGTATTTTAATATTTCTCCATAACTTTTTTCACTCGCATTTGATTCTAATATATAAGTAAATTTTTTGTTTTCATCCGGAAAATATAGTTTAGGTAAGTTTTTACATAATAATTTTACCTTTTGTATTTGTATTTGGTCTTTTTTATCAAACTGATATTCTATATCTTTCTTTAATTTTTGTTGTAATGGTTTGAAATTCTCTGCTAATTTTGGTATGTATTCTCTTACTTGATTTACTAGTCCTAAGAATGATTGTAATTTCTTTTTTGTGTCTAGTTGTTCATTTGAGTTAATTATTTTTTGTACTATATGTGTTTGCATTTTTATTCC